>NW_006292696.1:4917983-4937657 GCF_000327345.1 Myotis davidii | reverse complement strand
CCAGTGGTCAGGGTCACTGGAGGATGACCTTGGCCTGGGTGCCTGCTGGCACCCATTTCAGGCCAAAGTCAAAGATTAGCCTATGTGTTCATAAACACATTGAGGGATTGGGGTGGCTGGGAGAGGATGATGCTGGCGTGTCAGTCCACTGGACCTGGGCCTTCTTATCAGACATTCAAGAGCACTGTACATAGTGGACATTCAAATAATATTTGACAAATTCATCCATTTGAATAGATAGATTCATTATGATTTTTTCATTATTCATTATGTTTCTTGCAAAAGTTAGATGCAACAAATAAAATAACACTAGATTTTTTAAAATATACTTGAGAAAGTGTAAATATATACTTGAGAAAGTGTAAAAAGCTGGAGAAAGTGTAAGTTGTCACTGGAAGTGTCAACTGCTCAAGTGAAATGAGCTCTGGCAAGCATGTCAGACTCGAGGCTGGTGGGCCGCATGCTTGCCCTAGGCCGTGGTCGGCAAACCGCGGCTCGCGAGCCACATGCGGCTCTTTGGCCCCTTTAGCGTGCCTCTTCCACAAAATACCATGTGTGGGCGCACACATACAGTTCGATTGAAACTTCGTGGCCCATGCGCAGAAGTCGGTATTTTTGTGGAAGAGCCGGTATTTTGTGGAAGAGCCACACTCAAGGGGCCAAAGAGCTGGATGTGGCTCGCGAGCCGCGGTTTGCTGAGCCGCAGTTTGCCAATCACTGCCCTAGAGAAAGTATCTCTGAGCAAGGAAAAAAAAGGGTGCAGGAGCACCATGCCTTTAAGGTTCTGAGTCACATCTCCTCCTGAGGGAGCGCCTTGCCAGCTATACGGAAGAGAATCATACCCGGTCAGTGAGCCTGGCAGGGAAGAAGCCAATGACATATTTTATTCCATTAGAGCTGCTCTCTGTTTGCCTGAGCCAAAGGCCTTTAGGTATGTAGCATGGGCCAGCGGACGTGGAGCTACTGACGGCCACGCAGGAGTTAGCCCAATGTGTTGAGGCTTCCCACAACCAAGCCCAGACTCACCTGCCCTCTTTCCTAGAATTCCCAATGTACGATTCCATGCACACCTCCAGGCCAGCGGATGCCAAGGGTGTCTTAGCCACTGGGCATCCCAAGAGCCTACCAGCGCACAGAGAGACGCCATCAATGCTTATCCGCCCCAGGTGTGTGCCCGCTCTGCCCGACGTGGGCTCTCTTGGCCTGGGGAGTCCCCGTTTCAGCGTCTGGCCCAAAAGGAGCTTCGTGTCACGCCTCTCCGCTTAAAGAAGAGCTTCGCTTACCTGGCTGTGACAGGAAGTCGATGAGAAGCCGTGTGATTTGTGGAGCCTGGCTTCATCAAGCGGAGATGGATGGGCCAAGGTCAGGCCGGCCTCGGGGGCACTGGGCCAGGGAGCTCCTCTGGGAGGGAGGGCCAGGCGAACGACGCATGGCAATTTTTAATGCAGTTCTGAGCCCTTTCTGAAGGGAATTTACCTCTGAGGCGTTGATCTGGGATCTCTGTCGCTGAGGTCTGCACCTTTCAATAGTGAGAACTCCATGTTGGCTTCTGAGAGGAGGTGGGATATGCTTTTTGAGTCTTTTTCGTCTTTTTTTTTAATTCTTAAGGTCGAAGCTGGATACATGTAATTCTCCAGGTGTTCTCCTGCAACACTGATCGAAGCAGCGGAAGTGTGCAGAGATTGTAAAGCCCAACGGTTTTTTATTTCCAAATCCAACTGGGGTTTTCCAAATGCTTTATCTACCACCTCCGAGTAGGGGAGCAGCCATGCTCATAGGAGAGGGCTTGTTTCTCCAGGATCTAGAATTGTCCAGGCCAGAGGTTGACTCTGTTTTTGTAATGCAGTATTATCGGAACACTCCTTCCTTTGCGTGCTGTCTACGGCTGCGTTTACGCAATGGCAGAAATGGGTAGTGTGACAAAGACAGCGGGATTCACAAAATCTAAAATACTCACTACCTGGGCCATTACAGACAGTGCTGCTGACCCGTGCGTGACCTGGGTTATTCACACATTTTTCTTTCTTTCCAGGTGAAAACAAAGGACATTCCCCCGGCACCCTGCTATGGAAACTTGCACGGAACCTCCCCGCCTGTGCTAACGTCAGACAACATCAAGGATAATGTTGTAGCTATTTCACCAGTGCATTTTGTTTACCCCTCACTTCGCAGCAGTCCACTGCAGCCTCTGAGGGGTTTGTTTTGCTGCAGGGCAGGGGAAATCATTTGCCAGTCTTCCACAGGACAATAGGCGAGGTGGCCAGGCTGTTCTGAGGGGGCGTTTTCTGTGTGTATGGGTTTCGTAGGATTGCAAACCCACCTGTTTATGACACAAATGGAGCCGTTTCTAACCATGAAGTTAGGTGTGTCAGGATAGCATCATCTCATCCGCTGCGGTTAACCACTCAGTGGTTTAGCAGCTGAGAGCGCCTCTGGGGCTGGCTTATATTTATTGATATAAAACATGTGAAGATGCAGCTATAGCAAGGGGACATTTAGACCATAAATCCTCACAGTTTGAGGACCATTCAAGAGTTTTGATCTGGGCAAAGTGTTTCTTTGCTGATCTAAATAGCTTCTCCAAACGCCTTTGGGACAACTCTTTCACAGGGAGTGGGGAAGCCCGGCAGTGGCCCTCAACAGGAGGTCATATACCCAGCAACACCAGCTCTACCCTCCCCTACAATGCGCTCTAGAAACCAGGGACTTCCTGTGTTTTTTTGCGCTGGCAGCTGGAAGTTGGCTCTGGGTGGACTAAGCCATCTCCCCTGAGTACCAACTCATGAAAGACGCACCTCAAACTAAATTTGGACTTCATGCCTTTCATCTCCCCTGGCCTGGAATAATAGTTTAGTTCATCTATCATGGCTTTGGAGCATTTTTATTGGCTTATTAAGAGGTATTATTCTGGCCCTAGCTGGTTTGGTTTAGTGGATAGAGCATCAGCCTGCAGACTAAAGGGTCCCAGATTCGATTCCAGCCAAGGGCACATGCCCAGGTTGCAGGCTCGATCCCCAGTAGGGGGTGTGTAGGAAGCAGCCAGTCAATGATTCTTTCTCATCATTGATGTTTCTTTCTCTCTCTCCCTCTCCCTTCCTTTCTGAATTCAATAAAAGTATATTTAAAAATAAAAAGAAATCATATGTAAAACTTTGACAATAAAAAAGAGGAATTATTCCATATGCTACTGGCTTGTGAAATTAATTCCTGCAGTGAGCCTGTATTAAATAAAATACTGGCAAGATGACCTCAGTGTCTGAGCATGATTTTGCCGCCTGAAACAAAACAGCCACACCCTGCACCCGGTGGGCAGTTACACCCAAAATAAAGAAACCACGTTGTTCCCGCACTGGAGGGACATTGTAGCCCTGGCTGAAAGGAAACGATATTGAAGCCACTTGGTCAGTCACTGTTTGGACTCTACCTTCTGGTTAATGCTATTTGCCACTGCCTCCCTTTCCTTAATTCCAGGCCAAGTGTGGATCTCTGGGCTTTACTCAATTACTCCCATGGCCAGAAGTCACATGTGGATGCACAAGGGGTAACGGGGAAAGTGTGGTGTGCCGAGCCAGCTCAGCCAAGGGTTTGCAAGCCTGAGTGAGGGTGGCGAAAGGATGAAGAAATGACAGACAGAGAATAAGCTGGGTCTAGGTAGATCTTCCTGTCCCTGGCTGAGGCCACAGAGAGAGATCCAGAGGCAAGCTGAGCCTTTATTTTATAGCCAGAGGTAAACAAGGTAGTGGTCACCATAGTTACAATGTTCTTGTGAGTTTCACTTGTTTTGGCAGCACTTGCTACATCTCCCTCAGCCCATTAGCTTCCCAGATAAGATCTAGGGAGCATCATAAGGTCAAGCCTAATTATGTTAAGAGGGCTGTGCTCTCTAAGCTGGGACTTGTTTGTGGCTTTGCCAACAGGTCAGTCCCAGGCTTAACCCTATAGCTGCGCCCTACAGTGTGGATCTCTGGTCTCTGCTCAATACATTGCCCTGGCCATGTATTGCCCTGGCCAGTGTTCCTCATGCACTGAAGGGTCTCAGGTTTGATCCTTGGTGTCCGTTGTGGCACATGCAGGAGGCAACCAATCAATGTGTCTCTCTCATATATATGTATATACATATACTAGAGGCCTGGTGCACAGATTCATGCACATTAAAAGGCTATTAATTAGAAGAAATATTTTAGAGGCCAGGGAGGGACCGCCGGAGGGCTCCAGGGCGTATCCAGCCCATCTCGCCCAGTCCTGATTGGCCAGACCCCAGCAGCAAGGTAAACTACCAGTTGGAGGTCTTCCCCCTGGTGGTCAGTGTGCATCATAGCAATTGGTTGAACTGTTGAACGGTCAGACACTTAGCATACTAGACTTTTATATATATATATATATGTATTTATATCTATAATAATAAAAGCATAATATGCTAATTAGACTGGACGACCTTCCGGACGAAGTCAGGGCTGCAAAGGAAGCCGGTGCCAGCAGCCAGGGGAAGGAAGGCCTACTCTTGCACGAATTTTGTGCATCGGGCCTTTAGTAAGTATATATATTCCCCAAAATGGTTAAGCCTATATTTATCACCCAATAAAGTTGTTGTGGTTAGTTCATTTGCTCTTTCTTTGATTCATTTGTTCATTTATTCATTCAATAGATATTTAATAAACACCTAAAACATGTCAAGCATTGACCTGAATTTTGGGGAGATAGAAATGAACACAACAGAGAACAATTCTACCTCCTGCAGCTTATGTTCTAATATAAGGACAAATAAACAAGTAACTGAGCAAAATTTACAAGTCATGATCATCACTGCGAAGGAGAGCAGCAGGGGAAATTACAGAGAGAAACAGGAAACCTAATAGAAGTCTCATTGTCTGGCATATGACTGGTACATGGAATGTGCAGCAGTTTCATTTTGAATGTTTGAATGGGAACCTGAATATTTTAAATATTGTATGTGCTGTCCTTTCTATGTGACCAGTTCAGGGCAGCTCTGGTGTGTGACCTGGACTGAAAGGAAGAGAGGAAAGGCTTACACAGCACTCCTTGCCTCTAGGAAATGGTGATGGATAGAACAACAACGTCTCCTTCCAGGGAGTTTGCAATGACAAGGCATGGGCTTTACAAAGATCTGTCTCAATAAGCGAATCTGGGAATGAGCACCGAGCTCCGTGGTTAAGAGAACAAGATCTCAAGTCTGAAGTCCTGGGTCCAAGACCAGACTCCGATCCCCACTCGTGATGTGCCTGTGACCAGGTCTTAACATGACCAAGCCTCAGGGCCTGGTCTTTAACCCGGTGTGAAAACAGTGCCAACCGCTTCGTATCACTATAAGAATTCAGAGACTCAACACTATGAAAACCGCAGCACTGAGCCAAGCATGCTGTGTGCCTTTAACAAACGCAACAGTCCCTTGGGCTCTCTGCACCTGTTTTCTTATCTGTGCAAAGAAGATAACATCCCGACCTCACAGGAACATTGAGAGGATCGAATGAAATAATCCGCATGACACACCTACAACAGTAAGTGCTCGATGAGTATTAGCTGGCATTGTTAATAATCTGAGGCGCTTGCTGGTGACTGCGGGTTCGAGCCCATCCCATTTTAAAAGCAGAAATAAAAATAAGGAATTTGGGTTCTAAATGTCTGAGGAAATCTACAAAGGAGTCAGATTAACTGAGCCAGACCCACCTAAACCACTGATGACTGTGGCATAAATTCTTTTTTTAAAATATTTTTTTCATTGATGTTTAGAGAGAGAGGAGGTAGAGGGGGAAAGAGAGAAACATTGATGTGAGAGAGAACATCAATAGGCTGCCTCCTACACACCCTCTACCAGAGATCAAGCTTGCAACCCGGGTATGTACCCTGACTGGGAATGGAACCGGCAACCTCCTGGTGCATAGGGCGATGCCCAAGCAACTGAGCCATGTGGGCCAGGCCTAGAATTAATTCTTCATCACTGGTGATGGGGAGGATGGGGTGCGGAATCCAGCATGACTCTAAGAATCTCCGAGTTTCTATGCCTAGCATGTATTCATGCCTCCTCTGAGTTCATTCATTTATTCAACTCTCATTTTCCAGTTCACATTCTCCTGTGTATTGTTATACTGTTTCCTCAGGTTTCAGGAGGAAGGCCAAGATTACAGCAATCATGTCTTTCACCCCCTCGCTCTGAAGGCCGACTTCTGTTCCAGACTGCAGGTTCCGTGAGGCCCGGGGCTGTGCCTGTGTGGATCTCACTGGGTCCCAACAGCCTATGAGATACCTATGGGGACCGGGCTGTACGAATTACAGGGAGGCAGAGAAGCAGACCAAAGGGGTGGGGAGTGTCTAAAGGTCTTTGCCCACCATAGCTCCCCCACCTTCTGATAAGAAGCTATACACATGACCCAGGTACAACCAAGGCTGGTCCGGGCATGTGATCTCAGCTGAGCTGATCAGTCCTTCCTCCCATTTTTCTGGCCAGAGCTGGTCACAGTTTCTCCGGCCACGCGCTATGGGAACAACAGCCTGGCGCTCTCCGAGGGCACATTTCCCTGCACAAGAAGGGCCTCATCTGGAACAGAAGCAAGATGATGCTACACGGAAGATGCTAAGAGGAGAAGTGGATTTAAACAGTGCACCCGTCCCCATCTCCAATCACCAAGGCCACCTCTACACCTGCCATTGCCACAGCTTATATCAAAGAAAACCCAGGGCTAGACCCTGGGTGAAGAGGTAAAAGCAGATAGTATTCAGGAACTGCTGCAACTGGGAAATGAGACCTTAGTATAGAACGGGGTTCTGTTCTGAATACTGCGGGCCAAGTAGGGATTTACAACCAAAAATCAAATGGGGAAGGGGGTGGAAAAATTAGTAAAAGTGAAAATCAGGGGTAAGGGGAATTCTGGTTAAACCCATGTAAGAGGATTCTTGCTGAAAACAGGACTGGCTGGGAGTGGGGAGGGGTGGGTGCAGGATGAGGAACCTGATCAGGTATCGGGGTGGTCAGATGCGGAAGGTGGGGCTCTCTCGCTAAACTGACTTGCAGAGTTGTTGCTGAAACTGGATTTTACAAGGAGATGCACAGATGGGCTTCAGGAGCCGGACTAAAGTTTGGTCCAGCCAAGAATCTGTGCCATTTACGTAGACCAGTGATTTTCCACTGGTGTGCTGCAAGAATTGTTAGCACATGCAATACCTAACTACTTAGTCAGGGGCACTGACCTCTTTTTCCTTAGATTGTCAAATATATATATAACAACAGCCAACACAACAATAGCCGTCTGGTGTGAATGAATCAAAATTATACCTATTTGTTATTGTCAGATCAGCAAAAATATAATATGTTTTTGGTCTGCTGCAGAAGGTTAATAATGAGTTTATATGTGCCATGAGATGAAAAGGGTTGAAAATCGCTGAGTTGGACCAACATATTCCCCTTTTGCTTAAGCCAATCACATCCCCTCTCCTTCCTTGTACCTTACTCTAAAAAGGCTCAAAGAAGAGATGATCAAGGACATTATCAACAGCAAAAAAATGACAACTGTCACATATTGAGGGTTTATTCTGTGTCACACACTGTACTAAATATGTTTTTCTGCATCATTTCATTAAATACAACTCTGAGGTAGACACTAACATTACCCCTTTTCCACAAGGGGAAACAAGCACAGAGACATCAAGTAATTTGCCCAACGTCACACAGCCAGACAGTGGGAAAGCCGAGATTCAAGCCATTGTCTGACATCAGGGCCTAGCACAGACATTTGCCAATAGGTCTTCGAGCATGTTTTTTGGACTACCTGCAGTAGGGTTACGTGGGGTGCTTATTTAAAATGCAAAGTAGACTCCGTCCTCATTTACTGAATCAGAAACTCAGGGGATTAGACTATACCGAATAATAAATTGGTGGAGGGTATCTAGGAAGAGACCAGAACATACCATATTCTTAGCAATACATCCTCATCTTTATACTCACTATTTATAAAAACAGATCTGTCAAATCAGTGGGGATGTTATTTTGATCTTTAACAGTGGAATGAGAACAGTATGAAGAATAAAGAGAAGGAAGGACAGCAATACAAATGAACAAGAATCAAGAAATTGTTTCCCCAGTTTGATCCCCCTCCTCCACATACATGTGGAGCCACTGACTAAGAACCAAAGCAAGGGTAAACAAGTTTAGCAACTTGGCTGACAGAATATTATAAATAATCCTCCCCCTTGTCTGCCTTCAGCATGTGGCTTAGCACTCCGAGGAGATAAGCAGTCTTCATGTTACTTCTTTAATTGAACAAACAATTTCAGACAGAACGGCCGAAAGCACTTTGAGCTCCAAGAAGAATCAAGTTAGATAATAACAAGAAGTTATTAGGTGGAGGTTCGATTCTGCCTTTGTCACTTTCTTTCTCTGAATTGCTTTGCTTTCTCTCATTCTGGAAAGACGTTTTCAATTCATTCTCACATCTGACTTTGTTTGGGTTCACAAACACACACCCCAAAATCATGTTCTCTTGCTGCTCCTCCTTTGACTTGTGCTCTATTTATTATACTTCCTGCCCGCCGCCACCACCACCACCCCCGACCCCCCCATTAAGTTTCTGGCCAGAAAAGTTTTATCTGCATGTGGCAGGCTCACCTCTCTGATGTCCCGCCCCTAGGAGATGACGGGCAGCTGTCCTCATTCTTTGTCAGGTCCTTTCCACCAGCAAGAACTACATTTCCGCAGAAGGGAGAGGGCAGAATAATGACCCTGAATGTGGAGTTCAGTTCCTGCTCCTGTGAGTGACACGAGAGCATGGCTGGGTTTACAATTCTGTCCCAAATCTACTCATTTTTGTTGTGATGGTTGGGAAGAGGTCCAGAATCCATTTTCTGCCACAGCTATGACCCCTCAAGCCATCACAGATGGGACAGAAACCCTGTAAATTTTAACTGGGCACGTGGTAGCCCAAACCCATCAGAGTAGCCATTTCACAAATTTTTCTGAGTCCCAATATTACAACATTTCCCCTTATTTCCTCCAGAGCTCGTTGCTGGTACACACACCCCGCAGTCACCATGGCAACGCACCTGAGGAAGGAGGAGAAATTTCCTCATATGTAATATCTTTGGGGTCTTATCATTCATTATTTCATGATTTACGTCACAATCAAATAGGCCTCAGCCAAACTCCGTACTTATACCAGCACCTAAGTACCTACAGTACAAGCACTTAAAACCCTAAATAAACAAATTTAATATATCTTATAAGGTGTGCTACCCCCCAGCCTCTCGACCAAACATAGTACAGACATCTTCAGGCAGAGTTGGAATCCATAGGAAGGCCCTTTTGCAAATATATGGCCCTTGAAGGCTGTTAGGCGTTGAGGAAATGATGTCAGATACGAAACAGGGAATAGTGGGCGAGGAGGTCTTGGAAACGGTCTTGCCCTCCGTTTCACACCAGTCCTGTTTGGATATTAAATCTCTGAAATCTTGACTCACTTGACACCCTGCAACCCATTTTCCTAACCTGGACTCTTAAGGCAACAAGTAACACAATACACGATGTTTTCTTGTGATTGTCTTAACGAGGAGTAATAAATGAATAAGAATCACCTTCCTTCAACCAACACCATTTGGCCATTTTGCTGAAATGATTGGTCAAGTTACACTGGAGCTAGTAGGGAGGGATTCCTCACAGTGGTACGGCGTGACAAGGACACCCAGTAGCTGGAATAGGCGTGGGTACTGTCGCCTGTGAATGACCGAGAGCTCACTAACCCTCCTGGACCTGATTGAGGACTATGTTCTCAGGGTCAATGACAGAAACTGAATAACAGCCTATGTTGACAGAGAACTCACAGGCCACTTTGGATCCAATCAGATCTTGACACACAGACTTGCATCCTACTTAGACAAAACCTCTCTCTCAGGCTAGATTGAGCTCTCCTTTCTATTTGATGAAACTGAAGTACTTTTCCTAAGGGGTCTGAGTCTCCCTTGCTTAGCCAGCAATCAACGCAGCTTGTTGTGTCCTACTTCAGGGGCCGTGGGTCTGCTCTGTGATAGTCCCACCTACTTCTTTGATTCTATTACACTGTCCAACACATCAGCATTATTCCTCATGGATTGGGACATCCATTTATCCATCCATCTACATAGTTATTATTCCATCCACCCAGCAAATACTGTAGTACTTACCAACCTTTTTTTTATTAATTGTTTTAATCCTCCCCTGAGGACATGTTTTCATTGATATCAGAGAGAGAGGAAAGGAGAGGGAGAGAAACACCCATGTGAGAAACATCGATTAGCTGCCTCCTGCATATACTCCAACTAGGGATCGAACCTGCACCTGGGTATGTGCTCTGACCAGGAATCGAATCCTCCACCTTTTCGTGTAAAAGATGACGCTCCAACTAACTATGCCACACCAGGCAGAACTTACCAATCTTGTTAACTTCCTAGCACACCTGCACAATTTTATTTCACATGGGAGTGAACAGAAGAAGCCGCTAGAGGTGGGGGAGACTGCCCCAGACCCCTGGCAATCTCTCTTCCTGCCTGGGCTCCCCAACGGCAGAGCACTCAATAACCCAGCACACCCGTCACCCCTCAGAACACACATTTGTGCCAAGGCATCGGGGTGGCATGGGGAGGGGGCAGATTCTGAACAACTGCATTCAAACCAAGAACTGGGCTAATCCATTAACATATGACTAACAAGCCTGGCCCTGGCCCACGAGGAGCTTACAGCCAAATGAGGACAAACCACGAACACATTATTTCAACAGTAACAAGCGCTACAAATGGGAAGTTATGGGGGTGGCTCTGGCACATAACAGGAGTCCCAACTAATAGGGGAAGCCTCCTGGTCAGAGCTCAGTGAACTAGAGACGTGACCCAAGAGAATGAAGGTGGGATTCGGCACTGTGGGGAGGTGAGAGATGTACTCAGAGAGGTAACACTGTGGAAGGAACTAGCTGTGCCGGCTGGCTCCTCCTCTCTTTGAGATTATGATACCATCTGACTCCTTACTCTCTTTGACTTCATTGACCCGCTGGGCCATTATTGCATATCTAAGATACTCCCCGAATATAAAATAACTTCGCAAAGATGTTACCTTTGCATGTCCTGCATACATTACCTGTTATGAGAAAACATCCCCACCCTTATTGGAAAGCTGCCGAATACTGAGAAGCAGACTTAACATTCATCATGCTCTTCACATTTATCAAGTGCTTACTACACACAAGCCACAGTGATGCGCATGTTTACATGAACTGTATCTTCTGAATCCTCACAACAGCTCTACAAAGAAGAAACTGTGTGTCCCCCAGTGGTAGGTAAGATTGAAACAGAAAGTCACTTACCCAAGGCTGGCGGTGAGGGAGCTCAAGTCGAAAGCAGGCAGCCTGAAGCCAGAGCCCCTGTTCATCATGTTTGGCGACACTGTCTCCATTGGGGTGAGACCAGAAAAACCCAAGACCACAAGCAGGAGTTGACAGCCAACGGGAACGTTCCTTTACCTGCAACGCCACTCACTCACTCGCTGAATACTCCTAATGCAAACACTAGCTTCTCTGGACCTACACCCCGAGCTCACCGTTGGGAGGTTTTTACAGGGTACCCTGGCACTCAAAACATAAACCGATTGCTAAGGTGCAGAGAGTGTTAAGCTGACACAGGTACGAAATCAGGTAGAACCTTAGAATCGTAGACTTACCCTCTGGAAGCCACCTCGGAGAACAGGAAGCTCGAGATATTGGGCTTGTCCTGCAGCTTAGCTCTGGACTCTGAGACCAGAGCCTCTTTAATGGGATTCTCACAGCTGCTCTCAGACTTGCACGAGCTCCCCAGGTGGTAATAATAATGCTGGTCTGGAGTCACAGTTGCAGATCTAGAATAAGCTTCTCCCTCACAGATGGAGAAACTGCCCGCCCCAGGTGGTAATAATAATGCTGGTCTGGAGTCTCGGTTGCAGATCTAGAACAAGCTCCTCCTCCCTCACAGATGGAGAAACTGCCCAGCCAGTGTGGCTCAGTTTCTCCATCTGTGAAAAAGTGTCCACCTATGAACCAAGAGGTCACAGTTCGATTCCTGGTCAGTGCACATGTCTGGGTTGCAGGCTCAATCGTCAGTGGCCTGGGGAGCGGGGAGGGGTGGGAGGGAATGCAGGAGGTAACGGATCAATAATTTTCTCTCATCATTGGTGTTTTTTTCTCTCTCTCCCTCTCCCTTCCTCTCTTAAATCAGTAAAATATATATTTTTTTAAAGATGGAGAAACTGCGGCATAGCAGGATGAAGTGAGTTGCCTGGATCATATGTCCGTTTTTGACACCGCCAGAAGTCTTCTTTCTTTAAGCCTGTGGCTCTTCTATTATTTCTCCTCTCCCTCTTTTCCCCATCTCAAAGCTATGTGTTTTTCTTTCTATAGATTGTTTTTCCTTTATAACAACAGGAAGCTTGTCCATCACTGGAATAAATGTGTAGAATTAGGAAGTTCTTACACTGAAAAATAAAGTAGGACCATGCCTCTACAATAAACTATCTTGAAATAATATTAAATCCCTCTCCGTTTTTCACTCTGATATCTAACAAGCCCTCTCGTGCATTCTACTTGGCCCAAGGTCAACACCAAGGAAATTCACGGTTGGGGTCAGGCATCCTCGTTTTCTACACAAACCTTAAGAATGAAACTGTCAAAAGGCTAGAGTGCTGTCGTTTTGGAATTAGCGCCCGTCAGGGAGAAAAGAAAACTGTTTTAGGTGCATCATCCGTCTGAGAGCCAAGGTCAGAGCGAGTGGGTCTTTCTCATTTTATTCGTTTTTCCACAGGTATGGAAAGATTACATCTAGCAGAGGAGCTTTTAGCATAAAATAGGCTCCTGTGGCTGCATTCACTCGCAACTACAGGAAACAGAGAGCTCTAGAGATGGCCATCTGTTTCTTAATCTTAAGGTAGAGGGCACAGAAAGTTTTCAACTTTAGTTTTTGGGTTTCCTGAATAATCATTAATAGTTTTAAGCACAGACACCATTAACAACTCCCATACTATATCATTTGTCATCTAAGGTCTTGTATATTGTATGAGGAGCTTTGCCCAGGCATCAACATACATATCTCAGTAGCCCTTTAAAAAAAAAAATGCTGACTATGTTTGCAAATTAGAACTGAGCTCCCATTCCAGTTACAAGTTCAATTTGCATTGGAGCATGCTCCTTTGCTCTGAGTGATGGCTTACACAGAATGGAGCAGAGTCTGGTATTATGGGAGATGAAAAGCTGATGGGATTTACTGGATTTTCTTGAGACTTCCATATGAGATCCATGAACAGGACATATCCTAAAATACCTTCATCTCTTTGGACATGATCTTAGGGCAAAGCATTTAAGCTGTGTTCTGGAGACTAACGATCCGAAGTGATTACTGGCTCAGGAAAGTTATCATGGGCTTTTGTATCGAGGGTGGTATGAGCAGTCCTGCGTAGGGACTAATGGGAGGCTCAGTACCTCTTCCTGCTACCCTGTGCCACAGCGGACCAGCTCTGCTTACCAGACCTTTCTTCTTATGTTGGCTCAAAGCTCTGTCCTCCTGGAACTTCAGACAAGCAAGCCTGACTTACTATGAAGTAAACTTGGGGCTCCATAAATTAGTATTATTCACAGCTCAATCCTTTTATAACATGACTATGTCCACACTGAGCTTTTTTAAATAAAATAATTACCTGTGCTGGCCTTTAACACCACTTCATGAAAAGCAACAGTGGGCCATTAATTCTTAAAAACAAAAATATCTATTTGGGCAGAGAGGGTGTTGATTCTTAGCACTTGGGGAGTGGGTGTATTCTGGGAACTGACATTTTGAGGTTCTGCAGCTACATGTGGCTATTTTAATTGAAATTAAATAAAATTTTAAAATTCAGTTTATTAGCCTCTATTATATCCTATTAATAAAAGCCTAATATGCTAAGTGCCTGGTCGACCAGTCAGCTGTTCAACCAATCAAAGCATAATATGCTAATGATATGCTAAGGCTGCTCAACTACTTGCTATGACATGTACTGACCACCAGGGGGCAGTAAACTGGTCAACCCATCGCTATGACATGCACTGATCACCAGGGGGCAGACACTCCAACCGGTAGGTTAATTTGCTGTTGGGGTCTGGCCAATCGGAACTGAGCGCAGGCTGGACATGCCCTAGAGCCCTCCCACTGTCCCTCCCCAGATGGCTAACCTCCCGTGTCCCTCCCCAGGCTCGATTGTGCACCAGTGGGGTCCCTCAGCCTGGCCTGCGCTCTCTCGCAATCTGGAACCCCTCAGGGGCTGTCAGAAAGCTGGTTTCAGCCCAGTCCTGCAGGCCAGAATGAGTGACCCCATGGTACATGAATTCGTGCACCAGGCCTCTAGTTGACATATAATAATGCCATATTTCAGGTCCTCAATATCTGTGACTACTGACTACCGTCTTGGACAGCATAACATAGGACATTTTCATCATTTCAAAGGTTCTACCAGAGCAGCACTGGAAGCTTAATTTGAAAGAGATTTTTCAGGTCTCTCTGGCTCTACCTGCCATTTAACCTGGATTCTGTATAAAATCTCTAACAGAATCTAAAAACTTGATAAGGGAATGCAATGATGTTTAAGGTCTTTCTGAGAGAAGTTTGTCAACGTGGTTAAGACCCCAGGTTTGAGGGTTTGAGCTTCATTCAAAACCTTGTTCTTCTGTGTCCTGGAGACCAAAGGCCCTGTGTAATAATTGGCATGTCACCTCAACTCTGAGGCTTTGTTTCCTCACTGCCCATGGCCTAGCCAGTCTCTCCCCACTTCCTTCTTCCCTAGTAATGGAACCCAATATATTTCAGTGGGGCAGACCCCACTATAGATCCAGGAGAACCAGTGCTATATGATGAGATGTTGGGAGAATTCTACTGGGGAGGAATTCCTTCCCCAAATAAAAAGATAATACCTTGGGATGACAAAACTTTGCATCTCCTTGCCTGTTGTATGGACATAATGGCTGGAGCTACAGCAGCCCTCTTGCAGCCATGAGGCACCAAGCATGAGGATGAATGCCAGCATAGTAAGTGTGGAAGAACAGAGGTGAACATGGTCTCTGAATGGCACCATTGAACAGCCACACACATCTTTACTGTTTTATGTGACAAAAATAAACTTCTGTGTAAGCTTCCATAAGCTCTGTTTACAGTTACCTATATTCAAATTGATATTTCACCTTCTATCAGTGGTTTCGCTGCTTTAACCAAAAACCTCAAATAAAGGAAGTTTTAAAGATAGAATTTTATTTCTACCTCAGGAAAAAGAGATCTGAGGTGAACAGTCAAGCAGAGGTACAGCTCAATAGTCACCGAGGCCTCGTACTGCTCTCTTTCTATTCCTCCATTCCAGCACTGGGCATCCATCCTTGAACTCACTTCATTTTCCAAGAAGGCTACTGGAGTGCCAGCTATCACAACAGCATTCCAGACAGCAGGAGGGAGGAAAAGGGAAAAACAAATGTGCACCCTTCCATATGAGTTAGCTTCATGTAGCAGCCAGTCTGAAAAGTGCCACACAACTTCTCCGCTCATCATTTTTAGCTCCTCTGTCAAAACAGTCATATGCTATTCCTGGTTGCAAAGCAACCTGGGAATGTAGTCTTTGAATGGGGAGTCATTGCCACCCCAATAAAATCAGAGTTCTGCTATCCTATATAATAAAAGCCCAGTGACCAAAACAGCAGAACAGCCAGAACAACCAGAGACTAGAACGACTGTGGCCCTTAAGCCCGATAGGCCCCACCCCCCAGCAGGGACCCCACCCCAATCCAGGGCCCCCATCAGGGCAGGCTGGCTGGCCCCCAACTGTGCACAGAGCCTCTATCCTATATAATAAAAGGGTAATATGCAAATTGACCCTAATGGCAGAATGACCAGAATGACCACTCGACCAGTCACTATGAGATACACTGACCACCTCTTGGTCCCTTTCCCGGTCAGCAGCTCTGATCACCAATGGCGAACAGGGAACCGGGGATGGGTGGCAGGGGGGCCGGCTGCGGGCAGCTGGGGACGATGGCCCTGATCGCAGGCTGGGCCTAGGGACCGTATCCACACACAAGTTTCATGAGCTGGGCCTCTAGCTTAAGAATAAGAAAAGAATGGTTCTCGGGTGCAACTGTTATAAGACAAAAAGAGCTGATACAAGTAAAATGTTTGGCCTGGTGCATGATATATAGTAAACCCTGGATGAAAGTTGTGAGTAGGCTGAGAAGTCAAATATCTTCCCTTCTGAGTGACCATATAACTGGTTGGTCTGTGCTGCATACGTTAGTCATTTGTGGACCATCTTTGTTTTTCTCCCATATTCTTCTACCACCTATGCTATTGTTATTTTCTTTATTTTATTTTATTCATTTATTTGTAATCCTCACCTGAGGATATTTTTTCCACTGACTTTTTTTATTAGAGAGAATGGAAGGGAGAGGGAGAGACAGAGAGAAACACTGATGTGAGACGCATCGATTGGTTGCCTCCCACATGCCCCCAACCAGGGCTGGGAGCCTGCAACTGAAGTACATGCCCTTGACCGGCATTGAACCCAGGATCCTTCAGGCCATGGGCCAATACTCTATCCACTGAGCCAAACCAGTTAGAGCTCAACTTGACTTTTAAATTTAAATATATCATTCCCATAAATAGAAAAACCAATATTTTTCTAATCAAATAAAAAGTACAACTATTAAAATTAAATATTCACTTTGGATATTATCTAAAACCATCTCACCTGCCACATTTTAGACCACATTTCTCTATTGAATGCTCTGGAGTAAATGAGTTCAGTGATTGATTGCCTCCAGTTTGCTTTGGTCATGAATCAATCCTGGCTGCTATTTATATGCTTCATCTAACATTGTAAGATGGAGATTATTCCTTAAATATCTTTAGTAATTAGCAAAACTGGCATTTTCTTTAGGCTCAACCAACCTTTAATGAGAATTGATGTCGAGAAGAACATGGTTATGGGACTTAACAGAAGCGAACACATTCAGCAGCTTTGCTTTGCTTTTCTTTTTTTTCCAAATCAAAGGGTAGATTCATTGGCTGTCCCTGTTACACAATGAGGTGAAAATGTCTCAATACAGACCTTCCTAAACCTGTCTCTGTGTTGGCTCCCCACCGCCCTGGAAGCCCAGGGCCAGGCGCAGGCCCACGGACAGAGGAGAAGAGCAGCCAAGTGCTGCTGGTTCACTTTATACAATGATTCATTCCGGGCTTCGGGCACTTCTTGCTTTTCCTTTCACGGCATCTTCCTCTTTTCACACTCCTTGTAGACGGTTCTCCCAGCTGCGCTCTGAAGGGCAGAGGTGGTTTCCTCTGCCCTACTTTTTCCTCCCGCAATCATGGCGCTGGACGGGCCCATTCTCCTGGCGGGAGGAGCCGTCAAACCAGCAATGAGCACTCCACAGGCTTGGCCTCGGGACCTGAATTATGTTGCTTCAGAAACTCGGCAGCATTTTCTTCGGCGTTCCCACCGCTTTCACCAACCAGGCTGATGCCTTGTGCGGCCGATCATTCAGAAAGACGTCCAGACAGTCAGTAAGATCTGTCCCGGGAAAAGGATCGCCCCCGATGCCAATGCACAAAGAGTGCCCAGTCCAACAGCGTGCGTTGCTCGGTGAACAGCTTCATAGGTCAGGGTGCCAGACCTGGACACGATACCGATTCTTCCTTTCCTGTGATACGGCCGGGCCTGATGCCAATTTCACATTCTCCTGGACTGAGGACACCAGGGCGGTTGGGCCCGATCAGCCTGGTCTTTCCCTGGGGGATTCCTTCCACGATACATGGGACCAAGGGCGTTTCTGCCTCCATCACCTTGTCAATGGTAGCAGCTGCGAAAGGAGGAGGGACATCAATGACAGGGGCTGTCGCTCCTGTCTGCGCTGTGGCCTCAGTAAATGTTGGTTTGGATAAAATCGTTGTTAAATGGATAAGGAAATGTTAGGTGCTAAGGAGACAGAAAGGTAAGCTACAGATCTCTGCCCTCAGTGAGCTCACAGTTGGGCTCACAGTTATGTTCTTTCTCCAACTGAAGAAGCTAAAATTGGAGGCAGATGTCAATTCCAAGGCATCTGCCTCTCACACTCACATTCAGAAAGTGAACAAACATACTGGTGCCTGAATCCCTTTTTCTGAACTGTCCGGTAAGTCCAATTCATCTAGGAGTGCGTGCGCATAAGAACAATCACTTCAGATTTTGTGTCTCCTTGAAAACCAATCTGTCACTACTCACCAGAAGTGGCCACATGACCTCTCTCTGTCCAATGATGGACACAAGTGTCTAGAAGCTACTTAATAACTGATAGGTGACTTTCCTCAAATATCAGTCCCCAGACAACGGGAGCGATGTGTCTTTAAATGGGATGTGCCTTTTCTAACGGCAAGAAGGTCAGTAAGAGTTATGGTTTACCTACTGTGTAAAGCACTTCACTTTATAGTGATTCCCCCAGAGACCTGGAGAATACTCAATAACCTTTCTTCCACTGAGGCGAGTAAAATAATCGTTACTATTAGAAATGCAGTTTGCCGATGAAGGTGGAGGAGCGCACCATGAAACTGATCTCAATAATACTTCTCCTCTCTAGTGGTTTATTTTTTTTTAATTGTTGTTAATCCTCACCCGAGGATATATTTAGAGAGAGTAGAAGGGAGGGGGGAAGAGAGAGAGAGATGAAATATCAATTGGTTGTCTCCCACGTGGCCAGGGATCAAAGCTGAAACCCGGATACATGTTCATGCAGACTGACACTCTAAACCAGTGATGGCGAACCTATGACACACGTGTCAGAGGTGACATGCGAACTCATTTTTTTGGTTGATTTTTCTTTGTTAAATGGCATTTAAATATATAAAATAAATATCAAAAATATGTCTTTGTTTTACTATGATTGCAAATATCAAAAATTTTCTATGTGTGACATGGCACCAGAGTAAGTTAGAGTTTTTCAAAATGCTGACATGCTGAGCTCAAAAGGTTCACCATCACTGCTCTAAACACTAAGCCACGCCAGCCAGGGCTCTCATGGTTTGTTATAATGGAGGTAATGTGATGAAGATATTCTCTCTCACTGTAACTGATTGTGCGGTAAAATGATTTTAAAAACACTCACCCTCCAGTAAACCCACTCCTTGTATTATTTGTCCCCATGGTAGCTATCATGAGATAATTTAGCTTTGAGCACAAACCAGGGCCTGTTGGTGAAATATCAACCAACTATTGCATAGCAGGGCCCCTGCAAACCCTAACTCAGGACATAGTTTTCAAAGGTCTCCTATGAAAATATCTCCAAGGATTTTAAGTCCGATCAACTCAATGTCTAATAGGAGGAGTTCTTAGACAAATTTCAAGATGTAAAGTACTAGAGGCCTCTGTATCATACTTTATAATTTCTAAGGTACTTTTGTCAACTCATTCAAGTTTTACAACTCAGCATCTGAGATATTATTATCCCTATTTTAAAATTTTAATAAATGACAAAACTTGGGCAAGAACCTCGATTTTATATTTTCCAAGTCCAGCAGCCTTTCAGATTGAAGAATCAGAAGGAAACAATTAAGTATAAAGATTTAGAACAGACATTCAACCATCCTGGATACAACTGGCTTATCCCAGAAACAATTTGTGCCAAGCCTTCGAATTATGTG
>NW_006292696.1:4902999-4917946 GCF_000327345.1 Myotis davidii | reverse complement strand
CAGCAGGAAAATGTCACTCTGACATGGTTTGTTTGGGCTGCAGCACTGGAGCAGTAGCAGTTAATCTTTTCCTTTCCTTCACAGGACTGCAGAGCTTTGTGCTCGGTACTGTGTGGGATACAGAGAAGTAGATATTATAGATTTTGCCCTTCAAGTTTTTATTGCTTAATCAGGGTGAGAGAAGGGTAAAGACACACAGTGTGAAACCACAGCGTGAGAGAGCAGAGTCTGAATTTTCAGTCTCTGTGTTTGACGTTTAGGGAAACTCAGATGAAATATAGTTTGATTCGCTTGGCAGAGGAGCTATGAACCACTGCTTTCTTGTCATGGGTTGACTTTTTCAACATGGAGAGAAGATTGTTCAAGGTACTGGGGACTTTCTCTCGTCCTGCATTAGGACACACATCTCTTGTGTGTGAGACGAAAAAGTGGGAAGAAACAAGAAGACTGGATGAAGCTGTACCCTTTGAGACAGCATGGACGGACCTGGAGAGTATGATGCTAAGAGAAATCAGGCAGTCAGAGAAAGACATATACCACATGATCTCACATACAAGTGGAATCTAATGACCAAAATGAACTGATGAAAAAAATAGGACCATAGACCTGGAAGCATGCAACAGACTAACAGATATCAGAGGGAAGTGGGGGGAGGGAGGGCGGGAAGAGATGAACCAAAGAACTTATATGCATATGTGCATAACCCATGGATACAGACAATAGTATGGTGAAGGCCTGGGGTGGGGTGGGAGCTGGGTGGAGAGAGCAAAGGGGAGAAAATACTCTCAACAATAAAATTAAAAAAAAAAAAAGAAGACTGGGTGAGCCCATCACCAGAATATGGCTTCCAAATCCCACGGTGACAGGAAAAAGCAATTCATTTCTCCCTTCAGCAAACATTGACTGAATGCCTCCTTTGAATGAGGCAACGTGATAGACTCTGGAAGGATAAATACAAGAATAAGAACTTGTTTCCGTCTTCAAGGAGCATGGCAGAGACCAATTCTGGGGTTTGTTTGTTATCCAGTGAGCAGATTCTTTTGTGTGCATGTGGAAAATTCCCATTTTCCCCTGGCCCTACGAGGGGAAAGTATGTGTTGAGCATGAAGCCCGGTTCTGAGGTTAAAAGAGAAACTCCTGGATCACATTGAGAGTCAAACCTCTCCTGCAGGTTGACCAGTTAATAACCTAACAGATGACCTTTTTAAATATTTAACCAGATTGTGTAGAGCTTTGCAACGGAAAGCATCGTGTGTGTGGCACTAACGGTTTCGGTTCATTAGGTTTTCCTTGATTCTGGCTTCTTTTCCTGGTTCAGAATCCTTATGGTGTTTTTCCTCCCCTCGCCCTTCTTTGACATCATTTCTAGCCTCCTCTTGGCTGAAAGGTCAGTGGTCTCCCCACTTTCTCACAGGTATCACTTATTCCCATTGACATTTACACTTGAGTAAACCTTAAACTTCTCTGACCTTTTTGGAAAAGCTAGATTTTAAAGAGATATTTTCTCTGTTTTAAAACAGTACACTCTTGTTGCTTTTCTTTGCTGAAGGCCACATCACTCCTAGGGTAACGTGGATTTCTGGTGCACCCACTCAGACTTCCCTTCCCCCGTAGAATGAGGCCCTGCTTCTTTTCTTTCCTTTCCCGTGTAGTGTGGATGCAGATGTATGTAGACATGTGGGAGCTATTTAACAATGAGTTTAAAAAATATCTCACACATACCACTCTTAGTCGCGTACAATAAGGAAGGGAACCAATCAGCCCTGATATGTTCCATTTGGGTTGAAAATGAAAAGCAGCCGATGTAGGAATTTGAGTGGGAAACTGCCAGATACAAGTCTGAAGTCTGGTCTCACTCACAGACTCAGTTCTGTTTGAGAAAGGCACGTTGAGCCCTTCCCTTGGCTGACTTTGGGGAATCCATAGGCAAAAGAGGAATAAGACACAGATTCAGAGTTCACCCAACAGTGATCCTAAGAACATTTTCAGTCCATCTGCCTGGAAACGATTCCAAATTCCTCTTTCCACTGGAGGACGGTGCTTCACACTTGACCTCTTGCCCACTGCTCAGCCCCTTCAGGCACTTCCTGCAGCCACCTGTCTGTCAAAGGCCCCTCGGGTGGAGTCTCCTTCAGGCACTGTGCCACATGCTTCACCCCTGTCATCTATCTAACTATTACAATGAGTCTGAAAGGGACCTGTAAGATAGGCATGATCAGAGTGTGCAAGGAAACCATGGTGTGGAGGCTTAGGAACTTTCCTAGGGCTCCTCCACTCATGAGTCATAGAGCTGATCTCCAAACTGAGATTAGTCTGAGGTCATAACCAGGGCATTGAACTGCTCATGGTGCCGAGTCCCCTCCCTTCACACACACTGAGGGGCCTAGGCTGATAGGGCACACGATTAATTTCTTAAACATTTCATAATAGGACACAACCATCAGCTCAAGGACCAATCTCACTCAGAGTGATTTTGTCTATAATAATAAAAGTGTAATATGCTGATTAGACTGGACAATCTTCCAGACAAAGCCCAGGCTGCAAGGGAAGCCGGTGCCAGCAGCAGGAGGAAGGAAGGCCTACTCTTGCATGAGTTTCATGCATCGGGACTCTAGTGCTGTTATAATAGTTCTGCTGGGGAACTATTGGGGGTGGGCTGGTAGTGCTATAGTCACAATCTGTTAGGGCCACCACCTCCCTCTGGGCCTGCCTGACTACAATCCAGGGCCCCATCAGTGAGGAATCTCAGGTCCAGAGAGAGGCAGGGACTTTCCCAAGATTAGGATTTGAGCTTCCCGATCCCCAATACCATGTTCTACTCATATAAGCAAGGAAAAACTCTTTCCTCTCTAAATTCAAAAGAGAGTTGGTTCACCCCTAACCTGAAATTTCAGACCATATCTTTTCTCTTCATTTCTTTCCTCTTGGGCCTGAATTCAAATAATTGGGAAAGGGTGAAAGGGCCAAAAAAATCATAAAAAGAGGGAATTCCGATAATACAACATCTTGCCACAGGAAAAGGTCAAATGGTGCTCTGTTTCAGTCTGTAATAGGCTACAATTTGAGAAATCCCAGCCATGAAATACCAGGCAATTTCCTGACCTTTTTAGTTGTGACTGCAAGTGCTTTGATTCTTAGGACACTCTATATTTATATCTGAAAAATAAACATTAAAAAGTGTTTCTAGATACCCTGATTTCATGATATAAAATGTAACCTCCGTGCATGTGTGGGGGACATTGTTTGTTGGTGGTTTGGTTTGGTTTGTTTGTTGTGTTTTGTTTTGACTGCCAAACATCCAAATGCCCTTCCTATGGCTTCAGATTCCCTTCTTAGGAAACTTGGTGGGAGGCAGGATCCACCTCCCATGGTAGAAGCTGAAGAGGCAAGACCAGCCTCCCTTGCAGCTAGGTCATAAGACCTGGGCTGCTTAAGGACTCTCTTGTCACCTCTTTCCACATCCCAGTTTACTTCTAACAAGTAATTGCTTCACGATTCCTTGTAACATGGTTAGTAGTTTATATGATTCTCTCTTCTTTTTTTCCCCTTTATTTTATTTTTCTTCCATCACCATTTTCTCCCTATATACCCTCTTGGTCATTGATTTGTTGTGAGGCTACACTGACATAACAAATCTAAAATGCCCATGAAAAATAAATTATTTTCAAAATAAATAAAATGCCTAGAACACAGTAGAAATACAAGTATTATTTATTGCAATCTTTTCAACACTTACATAAAATTCTAGGCTTCTATGGTAAAAGTTAGTAAACATTGGTAACCGGTGCCAACAGACAAAGATGCTTGGAAATTGGGAGGTAGCACCTTGGACAGCTCCCAAGGCTTCCCAGCTTCCCTGCGGCTGTTCGAACACAAAGCACTGTATTTTCCAGCCTCACCTCTCTGTAGAGAAAACCTAAGTGCTCTCCCAAGCCTTACAATTACGGGATTGCCAGTCTCCAAGAAGAGAGACATCCTTGTCTATTAGAGATCTGTAGT
The DNA here is from genome assembly GCF_000327345.1 of Myotis davidii. NCBI lineage: Eukaryota > Metazoa > Chordata > Mammalia > Chiroptera > Vespertilionidae > Myotis > Myotis davidii. Next base: position 4,913,947 of record NW_006292696.1, on the reverse strand, counting down.
GTATGTCATGGTCTAACTAGCTCTCTCTCATTGCGGAAAACAATGAATGTAATATAATGTTATTAAACAATGTTACCTCCAATAAATTTAATTAATTAATTAATAAGTAAGTAAATGAATACATAAATAAATAATACAGGGGTAGGCAAAAGTAGGTTTATTGTTAGTTGCTTGTATGGGAAATAATACAATAACTAATCAATAATAATACAGGAATAAACTGTGTGTTTCAGGTACTCACAACTGTAAACCTACTTTTGCCCCACCGTGTATAAAGAATGTAAGCTCTAAGTCAGCCCGTGATTTTAAATCCTTGCTCCTCACTCATTAGTTGTGTGACAATAGACAAGTTGTGTGGTGTCTTCGTACCTCATTTACCTTCTCTGTTGGGTGGGACTCATTACAGTAACTACTTTATAGAATCTTAGTGACGACAAAAGGATATTTACATATAGTGCTTATAACAGCCTGGCACCAGCAAGGCCTCACTACATGTTAGCTGTTAGCTGCTGCCGTAAGGCCACAGACTGGCTCTCTCCTGCCCTTGCCATAGACTTAGGTGACCCCAAGAAAGGCTTTTTGCTTCCTTAACTGTGAAACCAGAGTTGGACCAGAGCAGATACTTCTAAAATGGATTACACACACCCTGAAATCTCCCATCGTGTATCCCAGTACGTTTTTTTTCTATTTAACTCTGTTCCTTCGTTCAGTCACCCTGGGTGGGGTGTGGTCAAGAGTCAGACTTGGAGGAATCTGCAGATGCTGGACACCATAACCCAGCCCTTCAGCTCAGGTCCGACTTCACTGCTTTAAATATTGGATGGAAAAGAAGGGAAAAAAACATTAGGTTTTCAACATTCCTCTGGACCTAGGTTTTCTGAGCCTTCCTCAGGCTTCACTTTAATACTAACACTAACTGTTAAAGGAGGGGCCTCAAAAAGGGGGGGTGGGAAGAGGCATCAGGCATCAGTCTACCCAGGCCATGGCCCTGCTCTCTGCAATCCATCGAGATCTTCCTTGGCCCCTCCAGCTATTCACGTCAATAACCCCAGATGGTTGCTCTCAGTGGGGGGATGGCCCGCATATTTCGTTTTCTGTTGCACCTTTCTTACTGAGAGTCCCTGAGACAAAGCCATGCAGCCCTGCAGCCCTGTCTGCAGCCCTGCTTATGAGCTTCCCCTTTAGTCCCCAGCATCTTTGCTCAAGTGCTTTTACAAGTGTTATGAACCCAAACAGTTTCCTGGCACTCTGCAGCTTCTAACATGAGATCATGGTTTAAATCTCAAAATCACAGTATCCCCGGTTATTAATAGCAGGGATTTCAGCTCAACACAATGCTCTGGTAGACTGCCAGCAATCCAAGTTTAACATTCTCCAGGGTGTGAAATTAAAAGAAAAAAATCCTAAGAGCCTGAGAATTTCTGTTCATTTGAACTAGAGTTTTAACTCCTTCTCTACAATTTCCATTAGCTGTAAGATCGCTGTTCTAATGGTTCAGGATCAATTTTTTTACTGCTCCTAGGGCAAATGACTATGCCTTACTTGTAGCCTTAGTGACTCGTGTATAACGAGTGCTTGTAGGAGATTGGATTATTGCTCAATAATAGTCACTTTCTCCTGTTCACTTCCATAGGAGAAATAAGTGTCATTGATGTTGGGCTCGGCCATGTGTCTTGCTTTGGCCAATATGATGCTAACAAGTGAGATACAGCCAAGGCTGGAAAGGTGCTCATGCAGTTGGATCTGCTCCCTTGGATCTGCCATAACCATCAGAAGGAAATGTAGCTCACTGGTCCCGGGAGAAGCATAAGAAATAGGATGCACAGAACTCAATGGCTCCTGCTGAGCCCAGACTGTTATCTGATACATTTGAAAAGTTAGTAGACACGACCCATAATTTGTTATTATTACTTAACAACAGGTTAAAGAGACGAAGTTTTCCAATTTTGCTATTTGCTCTCCTTCCTGCACTGACCTTGTCTCCACCCCACAATTAAGAAAACTACCCTTGTTGAGAAGGGCAGGGCTGTCCTGAAGTCATACTGAGCTGGAGGAAAACGCTTCAGAATTTATTAGAATCTAGAATTCCCAATAAGCAGATCATTGAACCTGTTTTTACCACCGTGGTAAAACTGGACTGAAAATTAAAAATTCATTACCTAGTGCACTTTACAGAAGCTATGTTTCAGCTCCTTGGAAAAGGTTCCAAATCCACTCAATGTAGCCAACATAAAAACACAAAAATCCCCAAGTCAGGTCAGATCCCTCGTACCCTTCAGCACAGAGTTCTCAGGCAGTTGAAAAAAAACAAAGTTGCCCTTGATGAAAAGTTAGGTTGCAAGCAAAAGACACCTGGTTGCCCTTAATAAATCATCCTGAATCTGTCATTCAAGTCAGCTTCTGATAAAAGTATCTGGTACCAGGCTTTCCCTATGCCACACACACACACGCATCCTCCAGTGCACAGAAAGTTTGCTGGTTTCTTTCCCGGTAGGGGGCATACAGGAGGCAGCCGATCAATGGTTCTCTCTCATTGATATTTCTCTCTCTCTCTCTCTCCCCCTCCCTTCTCTCTGAAGTCAATAAAAAAAATATTTTTAAAAAAAAGACAAATCCAGGAAGCCACTGATCTCAGGCATTGGACAATAGTACAAGAAATGCAACTCCTAAGGGACAGGAAACTTGGGCTGTGCTGCAAACGCCCCTCCCTGCCCCCCAGCAATATGCCTGGGGACAATCCTAAATAAGGCACCATAAGCTGACATCCAAGCCGAGCATGGTGGTCCTGCCCAGCTGGGCAAAGATGGAGGCCTGGGGCAGCTGAAACAGCTATAAACTGTGGAGCAGGGCACTGAGAGGAGAGAATTACAACAGAAGAGCACCCCAGAAGTTATGTTGGGGTCCCCGTCCAAGGGCTGAGCTCACATGCATTGGATGAGACCAGGCTTACCTGAGACCTGCTGCTGTAAGTTTAAGAATGGGAATGTGATACTGGAGTCTAGAGGACACTGGGAATCCAGCCTGACCAAGTAGCAAGATCTATTAACACCTCATTTCCTCCCAAGGCAACAAGCTGACATAGCAGAAAGTTTGCCTCTATGCGTAAGGACCATGTCTACTCCAGGCCTGCCCTAGCAAAGCTTAAAACCAAGCCCTGACCAAATCCACAGAGGAAAAAGCTCAGAATCTGGTTCCCACCAAATTAGAGGGGCTTGTGAACTAGCTATGTTGGGTTTTTCACAAATACGGCATAACAAAGTATAAAACCAAGTTTACACAATTATTAGGTGATCACCCAATCATTGAACGGTCTATTGAACTCAAAGGTAAACCGTCTTCAGAGAGAGATTACAGAATGAGAGTCTACAAAATGTCATCAATGGGCAGTACTCAATAAAATATTGCAAGATGGTAAAACAAAAAAGACCAGAAAAATGTAACCATCATGAAGAAAAATCGTTCAAGAGATACCGACACCCAACAGAAATGAAAACTGACATTTACACAAAAACCTGTACATAAATGTTTAAAGCAGCTCTATTCCTAATTATCAAAACCTGAGAAAAACTCAAATGTCCTTCCGTGGGTGAATAGACTAACAAATATTTGCATGTCATCCAACAGAATGCCCCTCAACAATAAAAAGAAATGAGGTATTGGATACTTACAACAGGGATGACTCTCACAGGCGTGATGCTGAGAGAGAAAACAGCCTCAAAAGTTGCATGCTGCACACTTCCATTTATATTACAGTTGAGAACAGGCAATATCGTAGCTACAGAGAACAGAGCAGCAGTTGTTAAAGTTTACGGGTGAGGGAGGGCTTGACTACAAAGAGGCAGCACAAGGGAATTTTCTGGATGATGGACTCATGCTACATCCTGATTGTGAGGGTGGTTACAAGAACTTATATGTGTGTTAAAACTCATAGAACTACACACCAAAAAGTAAATTTTGCTATATGTTAACTTTTTAAAAGAATGCATAAAATCTGCAAAGAAATGGGATATAAAGGGAATATTATATTTTTAAGTATATTTTTATTGATTTCAAAGAGGGGGAGAGAGATAGAAACATCAATGAGAGGGTATCATTGATCAGCTGCCTCTTGCAGGCCCCACAATGGGAATCGAGCCTGCAACCTGTGTTGCAGGCATGTGCCCTGACCAGGAATAGAACCATGACCTCCTGGTTCATAGGTCAATGCTCAATTGCTTAGCAACACAGGCTGGGCCAATTTGTAGAGCCTGTTTTTTTTAAAAAAAAAAAATAATGTTTTATTGATTTTAGAGAGACAGAAAGAGAGACAGAGAAACCTCCTCCTTCATACCCCCTACTGGGGCTTGATAAACTGGGCTTGCACCCTGACTGGGAATTGACCCAGAGACCTCTCGGTTCATACTCAACCAACTGAGCCACAATGGCCAGGCTGTAGAGTCTTCCTTTAAAAGGAGTATTGTTACACATCCTTGCCAATACTCAGGGCTAACAGTCTTTCTTTTAAGTCTTTTTAATTAGTTTTCATTGTATCTCCCTGAAAATTAAATGTACATCTACCCCATAAACCCAGTTTCACTCCTGAGCATTTACCCAAGAGAAATAAAAAATGCATCCAAACTTGTATAACAATGTCCACAGCAGCCCCAAACTGGAAACAATCCAATGTCCATCGATAGGAGAATGGATGAATAAATGTTTATAGAGAAGTGTTTTTCTTGACTCGGCCAAACACTCATCCGTTATTGCCAACCTACTATGTGCCAGGCACCATGTTAGGTTTCTGTAAACAATTCTCTTGTTTACAGAAATATGTGTACTTTTCCCTGCAGGAGGCACTAAGAAACCAATGCAAATCCTTTCTAAAAGCATCATTGCTCTTTTAGTGTCTGTGATATGCACTCCCAATAATCACCAATCCGCTAGAAGGCTTCCTCCGAGAAGCTCCTTATGGTCCCACCGATTGCATATCTTGTGAAAAGAAATGTTTAAAAACCAGCATTAGTTTGACAGGGCTGCATATTTGTTCATATTAGAAGCTGCTTACAATAGGGCCCATAAATGCAGAATTAATAAAAATGGATGTTGGATGTGAAGGCCAATGCTAGTCCTAAATATAAAACACAGGATTCAGAAGCACATTGTGTATGGAACATTTAGCATTACTTTGCATAAATGGATTTATTTAGGAGGTATATTTTCTGAGACTTTTGCATTTCCTTTGGACCCCTTGGTCAAAGAATACCATCTTCTCTGGGTATAAAATTGGGGGGCCACAGCTGAGGTCTCTGGGAACTCTGTAGGCCTTAGTCATGTTCTCTTCACATAGATATTCAAGCAAAAAAAAATCGAAACTAACTTGATTTGTGTCCTTTTAAAATAACCTTTTTTCTTTTACTTTCTCTAACGTTCGGTTCAGAAGCTATATCCTGAAATTTAAAATCCTTACCAGGGTTTGTCTTAACACTGATTCTATTAAAGATTTGCCTGAAAAGCCTAGGAAACATTTTCCATCCAAGTGTTTTTTTAGTTTTGCAAACTTCTATTGTTCCTGCAGTCATTGCTTATAATCTCTTGCTCTGTATCTTTCGTTCAAAATTCCTACTACTTCTAGGTTACACTTGTCACCTCTGGCTTCCGTATCTCTCCCTCTTTTCATCTTTATGACCCTGCTCTGCATTCTGGAGGACCTGGTAACATACGCCCGCAGCCGATGGAATTTTCTACAGCGTAGTCTCTACTTCCCCTGCTTTAATCAACTCCCAGCTCTGACTCTCATTTCAGGAATTTTCATGTCTTTTCACCCCAGACATTTTAAGAAATCATACCCTCCCTGTTTATCTTATTCAGAACAAATTGTCTCCTCAATTTTGCTTCTGTTCATTGGGCAAAGACCTTTCCTCTGCTTCTCGGCCTCCTCGCAGCGGATCTTCCCCCGAGTTCTTCATTTGGAGGGTGGGTGCGTGGTGTTCGTGCCATCTCTACGGCTAGAGCTTTCCTGGGCTCTGGTTTGGAGAGACGCTTGCTCTCTTAAATCCGCTGCTCCAGGGACATCTTAATGAGATGAAGAGTGGCAAAACATGGCACGTGGCGCCAGGATTATTTTGAGCTAAAGGCACCTTTCAAAGCAGGTGCAAGAAGGGCAGTCTCCCCTTACCTTCCTGGAAACAGGACATAAAAAGAAACTTCTCTCAGGGGAATCACAACCGAGAGAATCTGCGCCAACAGCCCGTTTCAACAATTCTTATCTGCGTTCACCTCCCCACATAGGTGAGTCACGTTTCCACAAGTGCCTCTCTGGGTTGAACGCAGTGTAAAAACGCTTAGGGTTTGCCACTGCTCTGGGTCTCCACGTCCTTACGGAGCTGCTAGGGTCCAACCCCAGCAGGTCCAGGGGTCCCCAAAGGTGTGGACGGAGTTGGCGAAGAAGGAATGACACGGAGACAGCATTCAGTTGACCAGCAGCCTTGCCAGGATCTCTAGCCACAATCTCCAGCCAAGTTCTGTGTCCATGTTCTCTTGCTAGGTTCTCCAACCAAGTTCTGTAGCCATGTTCTCTCGCTAGGTTCTCGTTGTCTTGTTGCATCTGTATTTATACCAGTTGATTCTAATCCTATCAATCTCTATTCCAAAGGTTAGGGTGTTTCTTATCTCCATTCCAGGGAGTAAAGATTATGTAGCTTAAGCATGATTGTTTGTAGTTAAAGAGATTAATTACCGGCCTGGCACTTAGTGAAGGGGTTTTATTCCCTCCCTAACTTCAGGGGAAAATCTCTACCTGGGGAAACAACCTTTCTCAGAGAGGTGACCTTGGTTAAAACACATAGTGCCAAGAAGGTGAGCAAACATCTTAAGAACAGTATGCCATATATGCCAGGTCCCTTGAAACAGCAAGGATGGACCGGCTCCTGGCACGGAGCTCCCTGGGCACATAAAATGTCTATGACATACATGTGTATGCTTTTCTCCTGCTAAACTGTCCTGTCAAGTTAATTCTTAGGTTTAGCCCCCACACACACACAAAAAAACTCCAACAGAGTGGAGGTAAGATTTTGCCTCCCCTGCGAGCTACAGGTTCCTAACTCACATGCCCTCAAGCTCCGGAGGGGAGTTGAAAGCCGAGGAAGCGCAGGGACATGGGCTGAGCAAAGGCACCACGGCTCAGCCCTATTTGAAAACCTGGATGTTTCAGCAAAAAACTGTTTACATATTAACAACTAACTTGGAAATTTTTTAAAACTTGATGCAAGCCAGCCACACAACACACACATGTAGACAAGATCAGCTGCTTGCTGATATCCTCTGAGATAACGAATGCTGTTGACCTGGATTTTCCTTAAACCAGTGGTTCTCAACCTTCCTAATGCCGTGACCCTTTAATACAGTTCCCTATGTTGTACTGACCCCCGATTTCATTGTTACAAATTGAACATAATTCAAGCATAGTGATTAATCACAAAAACAATATGTAATTATATATGTGTTTTCCGATGGTCTTAGGCGACCCCTGTGAAAGGGTCGTTCGACCCCCAAAGGGGTCGCGACCCACAGGTTGAGAACCGCTGGCTTAAACAGACCCAACAGGCTCTCCTCGCAGTTCAGGGACGGGCTTTGGGCAGCAAATGTAGGGGGTGGGGGTTGGACTGCAAAATATTCCAATCCTAGATCTAACTTTCCTTCACCCTCTCACTCCAGCTGAGAATCCTCCCCTTCCTCCCCTCCCCCCGCTTACTAACGTCCTCCTATCCCCAGCCCTTAGGGACCAATATTAGTTCATCCTATTTTCAGTCTTTCCTTCTACAAAGTACTTCTCTGCCACTTTTCTTTTAACTCTCTTATTACTTTTCACTCTGAGTGTTATCATATCAATATGTAATCAATATAAAATTTATTAATGGAATTTCTTTTACATCCAGCTCTCAAAATGATCTCCTTGCAGATTTTCTGTTCTTCCTGGCCGGGCCTGGAATCGGCTTTTGACAAATATTTATGGACGTGAAAAGGGGTTTTTTTTCTGCCATTTTAGACCATAAGAAAAAACCTTCCAATCATCCATTTCCCCTGTTTACAGGATGAACACCTCCAGCTTCCCATCACATCAGCATCTGAGCCCCAAACGTGGTCCCAGCTGTGGAAGCCTTGGTTAGCACTGTCCCCGGTTACCAACTCGCTGGCCCCACCTGCTGGCCGCTCCCTGCATCCATCAGACACGGTGAGTACAGAGATCAAAGTCCCGGAAGGTGAAACAGAACCCATTTGCCTTGAAGAGCAGAAATGCCTTTATGGCCAACATGTAAAGGCTCCGATGGACTCCTCAGGACGTCCTGCCCAAGAAGATCTCCTCTCTGTTCATCCATCCTCTGCTTTCTGAGGTCAAACTTTTTTTAAAAAAATGCATGTGTGTGCGAGGTAGAACCACCACACCCTGACACTGCCCGCACCACCTACGGACCTGCACTTCATAACCTCACAACAGTCCCACAATGGAAGAACAGAGGTTGCAATCAAGGAACTTCCCCCTTGGGTGCCTGCCTTGTATACCAGCTCACTAACCACTGAAGTCCGGCCCTAGAATAATCCTGTGAGGCCAGGAAGCTCAGCAGCGGGCGCTCCAGCTGGCACCATGCTGTCCAGCAGGGAAGCCGCAGCCAGGAGTGACTGCCCAGAGCGTGAGGCGTAGCCGGGCTGACCGAGGACGCGCTGCCAATGTAAAACGTACGATGAATGTTGAAGGCTTGGTGTGGACAAAAGAACATAAAATATCACATCCATAATTGTTCTAATGGCCACATGTAGCAATGACAATATTTGGAATAGATTGAGCTCAATAAAATGTTATTAAAATGAATTTCACTGGTTTCTTTTTATCGTTTTATTGTGGCACTAGATCACTTTAAATTGCATATGTGGCTCATGTCATATTTCCATCGGACAGTGCTGATCTAAGTAGCTGAATGTTTTAAGGCCACAGCTCTCTTATTTGTCAGCAGAAGAAAGAACATCTCTAAATTAAATTTTAAATTATTTTTTTAATTTTTAAACTATCTTTTAAATTTTTAAAAATCATTTTTAAATTATTTACTATCTTTTTTTTTTTTGTACAAGTCTCTGTGACAGATAAAAATACCTGGATCGCCTGCTCATAGGGTGGCCACTTTTGTCTGTCAGCACCTTTACGTTTGGAAAATGGCCTCCCTGACGCTAGAGCCAACCTGCCCAGGAAATCTTGTGAAATCTTCTTTAGAAGACATCCGAAGCGGTTGTGCAGTGCACTGCGAGGGGCTCTGGTCCAGAGATAGAAATATAGGGATCTGAGAGCAATTCAAAGAAACTATAAAAATAAATACATTTATTTAAAAATGTTCTCTCGCACTGGTGATCAAAGACATGGACATTAAAACATGAGGTCTCCTTTACAGCCCATCAGGACACAGACGTCTTTAAAATTGCAGTCAGAGTAAGCAAGGATGTATGGAAATCAGCACACTGGTTCCCTGCCCTTCTAGAGGGTAACATAACAATATGCAAAGCCAGCCTTCAACACTGCACATGCGCTCTGGTCCAGCAAGTTCACCGCCAGTGGCTTCATCGGAGGCCAGCCCCGTGGCCGTGCACAATAACTTTTCTGCAGGGGCATTCATTACTCTGAGGATTATAACAAAGGTAACACCAAACACATTTTTTTTAAGTGAGGCACATTGACAAAATAGAATAGTATGCTACCATTAAAAATTGTGTTGCAGAATATTTAATGATCAACTCCTTCTCCCCTCTCCCCATCCCTACTCCTCGATTCAGCCTACATGGTCTTTTTATACTGAGGGGTCACGTCGCTCTCTGTAAAGTCCTTCACTGCCTTCCCTGTAATTAGGATGAAGCCCCCAGTCCATAGAGGGGGCCGGGGATCTGAGCCTGCCTCCCTCTCCAGATTCACCTCCTGCCAGGCTCCTTCTCCAGCCTGGAAACTCTTGCTGGCTCTGGGCCCTCACTCATATCACTCTGATTGGATGCTGCTGGCTGGCCCCTTGCCCCCACTCTTAGATGTGGGAAGCCGCCTATTGTCTTCACTGGCAGAGAGGTGTGGACAAGGAGCCACACCTTGAAGGCTGGTGACCCCTGAAGCCCTGGCAAGGTCAGAGCTATGCACCCACTGTTTAGTGGAGACAATGGTAGCTGAAGCAACTTCCTCACCAGATAGTCATGTAAATCCTTACTGATAAGATAGTCTGTCTGTTACTGGAACTTGCCTGCCTAAGGGCTATAGGTGTATCCCAAACTGAATAAAAGAGTGGCGCGGCCTGAGCACAAGCGGAGTCCATCCTCTTGGGATGAGCTCCCGCCTGGCCCCCCAATTATAAAAGAGTGTCAAGGCCTGAGCACAAGCAGGGTCCATCCTCTTGGGATGGGCTCTCGCCTGGCCCCCCAATTTCCAAATTATTGTCTCTTGTCTGGTCTCTTTCATTTGTGTGCGGCCCCTCTTCCAGATCCTGAACCCTGAACCACACGGGACGTGGGGGGGGGGAAACATTACACATTAGAGCACTTGGTGTCCAGGGCAACTTCTCCAGAAAGCTGTTTCCTCACCTCTCAACCTGAAAGAGGTCTTCTGGGTCCTGCCTCCCAGCACGCTCTCCCTTCCTCCCTGTGACTTAGCACCACTCTGACTCGCAGTAATGACTGTGATGATTGGTCGAATGCCAGCTCCCCACCTGACTACAGGACTCAGCTCACACCTGGCATACAGGAGATGCTCCTTGAATGCATGCCGAATACATAAATGATATTCTAATTAAGTAAAAGGCAGATTATATTGAAATAAGTCAGGCAGAGAAAGGCAACTACTGTATAATCTCACTTATAGGTGGAATCTAAAAAAAAACACCAGAACTCATAGACACAAAATAGATTGGTGGTTTCCAGAGGCAGGGGAAGGGGGGGGGGGGGGGGGGCG
>NW_006292696.1:4898122-4902983 GCF_000327345.1 Myotis davidii | reverse complement strand
GGGCGTGACCAAAATGGGTAAAGTTGGTCAGAATAAAATAAATAAACAAATAAATAAATACTGGGGATAGAATGTAGAGTACGGTGACTATATCTGATAACACTGCATTGCATATTTGAAAGCTGCTCAGAGAGATCTTTAAAAATCTCATCACAAGGGAAAAATAACTATGTGTGGTGATGGGCATTAACCAGACTTAGTATGATAATGATCATTTTGCAATATATACAAATACTGAATCACCCGAGAGTAATATAATGCTATATGACATTATATTGCCAAAAAGCAGCTTATAAAATGGTATGTATAATAGGATTTCAATATCAATAAAAATGTGTATGTGTATATAATTGTAACACATCTGAACATAGAAATGAAATTTTAAAAAAGAAAGGAAGAAAATCCAAGCCATTAACAGCAACTAGCTCTGTGTCATCATTTTACTTTTATCCAGATTTTCTGCAGGGAACATATCTAACTTTCAAAATCAGGAGAAAATTTATTTTAAAATGAAAGCAATGGGTTTGAGACGCCACTCTTACTAACAGTTTGATCTTGAGAAACCTCAGCTCCTCACAGCTTCTTCATTATAAATGGGGTGAGGATTCCTCTCCTGTCTATCTCCTAGAAGGATAAATGGAATAATGTACTTGCAAAATTTGCACATATTTCAATAATAGGTGTTTGGGGGAATGCACACACCACCCAGGGTCACAGTGTCTGCCCGGTGGTTGTGCAATCTACACACAGCACAAGGAGATGACAGTTGAGTAAGTGGAACACGTGCCTTCTGATTGGGATATTGATTGACATGGTTACCACCCAGCGAGGTGAGAGTTGGAGGCCTTCAGAACACAGAAGGAAGGCCAACATGAGGAAGGAAGTGGATGGAGTTTCACAGGAACAAGGACCAAGACCAAATGCTGGAAAACAGGTGGCCTGCAGAACCCAGCCAGGCTCCCAGCAGGGGTAAGAAGGGTATTAAGTTGAAACTTGAAATTACTGGGAGAGATGGCATATTTTGTGTTGAAAAACAACTCGGTGGACTCTTCCTGCATTCTCTTGGCAAAGAAACAATGATTATGGACAACTTCTTTGGGATCTGCTCTGTCTGTAATGGAAGACATCAGCTCATTTCGTTTATTTCATAAATATTTAGTGAGCATCTATGTTAGGCACATTCTAGGAACAGAGGCTCAAGTGAACAAACAAGGCACAGTGCCTGCTTTCAAATAGCATGCAATTGAGTTATTGTGATTTTCTGGTCATAAGTTCCCTCAGTCTGCCCCAGCACTGCCATGACTGTTTTGTGTCCCTACTATACCCATTTCAGCATCCAGACACCTGGGAGTCTACAGTCTCCTGGAGAAGACAGATTCTGAATCTGTGTTCATAGCACAAGGCTGTGATATATGGTTTTCAATGAACAAATGCCTTAATTGCCTGAATAATTTTGCAAGCTAATGCCAATAAAGTAGTGAAGATCATCTAGAGTAGCGGTTCTCAACCTGTGGGTCGCGACCCCTTTGGGGGTCAAATGACCCTTTCACAGGGGTCGCCTAAGACCATCGGAAAACACATATATAATTACATATTGTTTTTGTGATTAATCACTATGCTTGAATTATGTTCAATTTGTAACAATGGAAATACATCCTGCGTATCAGATAATTACATTACGATTCATAACAGTAGCAAAATTACAGTTATGAAGTAGCAATAAAAATAATTTTATGGTTGGTCACCACAACATGAGGAACTGTATTAAAGGGTCGCAGCATTAGGAAGGTTGAGAACCACTGATCTAGAGAGCAAGTGTTCAACAAGGCTTCATGTTTTGGAAACTGAGTAGAGATCTGAGGATACATAACTGAATCATTTTGCTCCCTGTCTACCAGGAAAGAATGCTAAATCTAACATCCTATGGGATGTTCTACTCAAGTTCATGGACTCTCGGCCCTCTAAATGAGCCCTGACTTTTCAGCAGCTTGCCCTGCTCATGACAGCTCTACTTACTGTGAATGCACTTTAGACCTATTCGAGTCCACCAAGCCCAGCATAGCATCTCTATGATGAAGGGTCCATAGATGACTGCAGGCCACAGAGATCCCTCCATTCCTCAAAGCTCTCATCATGGGGTCCCTCTACTTTGACCTCTTTAAAATCATCTTTTCAACTGTTCAAGTATTTCTGTTTGGCCCCCCACTCCAGCCTCCTTAAAGAAAGACACTCTATACTTTTAATCCACAGGAACTAGCCCAGTCTCTTGCATTGAACAGGCCCTCAACACATGTCCACAGATCTTGTGCTGCTGGATTCAAGCCAGAGAATGGAGAGAACCATTCTGTCGAGGTCTTGGAAAACATCTGTGTTTTTTCAGTGCATCATTCGCCATCCATCACAGAGGAGATTGAAACAGAAAGAAGTCAAGTAAAGTACAAGGTCATTTTCAAGAGCCCCAGAAACTCTATTCCCCGAGGTTGGAATGTCCTATCCCTTTCTCCAAACAGCAAACCAGATGGTCTCCTATATCTTGGCTTTCGTGGTTTAACTCTAATTACAATGTTAGTTACAAATGAGTTCAGTGATTCAAAATCATTAGTACATTCTATCCAGGCACTCATACAAATGAGTTCAGTGATTCAAAATCATTAGTAGATTCTATCCAGGCAGTCAAGCTTCTCTCTCTCTCTCTCTCTCTCTCTCTCTCTCTCTCTCTCTCTCTCTCTCTCTCTCTCTAAGAATGGTGTGGGTTTGTCATCACCCTTGCTCTTGCTTCCTGTATTAAAATTGCTTAGCTGTTTAGAAAATGAAATGAGCCCAAGACTACCAAACCTAGGTGAAAGCAATCGGCACTCCAGGAAGCATGAGGTAGCAGCAGCCAGATGGTTAAGTAGCCTCCAATGATATCGAAGTCAAGTTGAGTCACACAGATCAGGAAATGCTACTCAATTGTGCAAATGCCACAGGCCAGGTGATGAACTCAGAGGGGCACATATATTTGCCCAGGTGTTTTGCCAATGTGGTTGAGAAGAAACCCTTTAAAGTAAGTCCTTGGGATTGCAAATGTTGGGAAGAACTTTTCAAGGTCATCTGACCCATACCCTTCCAAATGCACATGCTCAAGTTCAGTTCAAACATTTCCCCTAAAGGAAACTCATGACTTCGAAAGGGAGTCCAATTGGGAACATTTCTTATTTGAGTTTGTTTTCCCTAATATGCTCAGCACCTTTCACCACCCACTTATTAGTTCTTGTTGTACTCCCTGAAGCTAAGCAGAAAAAAAGAGGCTCCACATTCATGGGATAATTCTTTTCAAACAATTAAGAAAGCTCTCAAGTCTCCCCTAAATCTTAATTTCTTTAAATATCCCAACTATTTAACTGCTCATTACTTGATTTAATCTCAAATTTCTGCACTTAACCTGCCTACATCTTTCCCTGCGGGAATCTGTTCCCTGCCAGAGCCCTGCTGAGTCAGCTTGATCAGGACCGCATGGCTCCATCGCCTCCTCACATTTGATTGGTCCAGGGGTGAATGCCTGGCACAAGTTCAGCCACCCATTGGCATCCTGTCTGACCAAAAAAGATGAGCTGAGCCAATCAGGTATCTCACCTGAAAACAGGGAAATGAGTAGCTGAGAGACTGTTGTCATCTAACTGTGGGCTACTGACAGATTCTTAGGCAAAGGAGAGGCAAAATCAGAGTTTTGCTTAAGGTGGCAGCAAGGAGAATGGAAATGAAGAAAAAGTGGTTGAAGGTCAGTGGTTGAGTACTCATTCCAATACCGGGTGTTCCAAGAGTCCCTTCCCCAAAAGTGACAGCTTCTTTCATGCTAAGTTGGCAACATGAAAGTTGAATTGCATGAGCCTGTTTAATATCACCTTGAAACAGGTTTCAAGGCATCCATGAATACATATCTTTTCTAACCTTTCTTTTTTTTTAAGCTCACTGTGGCATTTAGAATGCTTGATAGCAAATTGAATTCAAGTACTAGTTTAGTGTGTGGGGGTTCTTTTGTGTGGGTGTGGTTTGTTTGGGGTTTTTTGGGGGTTTTTTTGTTTTGTTTTTTTGGTGGGGAGGTGTTCTTATGTGAGAAGCTAGTAAGCAAATGAGGTGGGATGATAATGTAAGCAGCATCAAAAACTTCTGCTATAGTTTGACTGGGCAGAAGGTGATGGTGAACATGCATTAGAACTTCAAGGAGGTTCTTCGTATGGCTGGACTATGAATACTACACTCCCCTTGAACCAGGAGTTTTGAAATATTGCTACTTAGCTTTGGCAACTGAAAAGATGTGTTCCTCCAATGTGACAGAGCCCACATGAACTCACAGAAACATCCAGGGGTCAACCTAGAACACAGCCCTTGCAGCAAAAGGCCGCAGATTATTGTAATCTCTAGCCAACTTTCTATCTACCTGGGCGGCAGTTTGAAGCATTGGGTAAAGTCAAACAGCCCATGATAGATTCTTCACTTCCAAGTTCAGGGGGTGCTTACGGAAAGGTGAGCCACTGTCATTACAATGATCAACCTTAGTTCTCAGAATGATCTTGTTTTACCCAATAAACTGTTCATTGTGGGAACAAATGTTTGAGAACCTGACTATCTACACAAGAGATCATGAAACAGAGCTAAAGTAGAGGCAGGGAACTAGGGTGGGGTGGTGCAAGGGAAGGGAAGAGAAGGCATTTCAGAGGCAGGAATTCCAGTATTTGATGACTAAGCATAGTGACTGAGACAGAAGCAGGGAACAGAGATGGCACATTCACTCAGTCAACAAGTGCCCACCATGTGCACCCTGTGCCCACCATGTGCTCCCTGTGCCCACCAAGTGCTCCCTGTGCCCACCATGTGCACC
>NW_006292696.1:4876764-4898022 GCF_000327345.1 Myotis davidii | reverse complement strand
ATGTGCTCCCCGTGCCCACCATGTGCTCCCTGTCCCCACCATGTGCTCCCTGTGCCCACCATGTGCACCCTGTGCCCACCATGTGCACCCTGTGCCCACCATGTGCACCCTGTGCCCACCATGTGCTTCCTGTGCCCACCATGTGCACCCTGTGCCCACCATGTGCACCCTGTGCCCACCATGTGTTCCAGGCTTTGCTGGCTGTGGAGGCTGCAACTGCGACCTCCCTGGAAGATGATGCAGACAAGATAGTAGGAAATTACAACAAGGAAGGGGAGCGCGGTGGGGAACAGATGATGCTGCAGAAACAGCTAGAAGGAGAAAACTAACAGCATTGGGAGATATCAGAGAAGATTTCCCAGAGGAATCAGTATTAAGGTTGAGACCTAAGAGAGGGGCTGTATAGAAATTAGCCATGCGAACGGGAGATCACAGGAGTGCTTCAAGGCATGTGCCCTGCATCAGGCTTACAGATTCAAATTTGCCAGTTGTGTGACCTTAAGCAAATCACTAATTTACTTTGTTTCGCTGTCCTTATACATTAAGTGGCGATAATAATTCCTTCCTCGCAGAGCTATGGTGAGGAACAAATTAAAAGAACAAAGCTCTTAGCACAGTGACTCTTCACGTGATAAGTGCCAAGTGAATAGTAGCATTTCATGTGACCAAAGGGAAAAACAATGGAGATGAGATTCAGGAAAGAGCTATAGTGCTAGTCAATGGAAGAGAAGCAGCCAGGGGATCAGGAATGCAAAACACACATACACACACACACACACACACACACACACACACACACACACACACACGAAGGGAGCCAAAGCTCTTAGGGCAGGAATGGAGCTCATTTGGATAATGGGGCACCTTATCAAGACTCCATTTCTGACCCTGTCACTTACTCCCATGTGACAGAACCGCCCCCCTTGTCTGCGTCTTAGTCAACAGAGAGGGTGGACTACACTGGTCATTCTGAACCGAGGACACACAGGCACCTAGGAATCCATGAAGATGCTAACCGATTCACAATCTATTCTCAACGTACATTTTTAAGACCCGAGGCAATCGTAATTCTTTCAAGCTGATCCAAAGCTCCAGTGGGCATTGCATACCTATAACTGATCCATAATCAGTGCGAGAATAAATTAATAACACCTGATTAAATGCCATTGTTTCTTTTCAAAACTGAAAAATGTAAAAAATCGGGTGATGGCAGTGAAGACATTTGACAATCCTGGACCAAATGGTTTCAAATGGCCATTCCAGCTGGAATATTCCAGAATCCTACTTTTACCTAATGTCAGATATCTGGTCTTTAAAAACATGGGGTTCAGAGTCAGAGAGGCTGGGGTTCAAATCCCAGCTCCAGCACTCGCTAGCTGGATGACCAGGCCCAAATGATTTATCTTCTATAAATCTCAATTTTGTAATAACTAAATTGAGAATAAAATAGCATTTGCCCAACAGAGTTGTGGCAAGGAGTGAGATAATGCAAACTTTAGTCATTGGTGTATTCATTCCTGATCTTAGCCATATCTGCATAAGACCTGAAATATTAATTAGGTAATAATTTTTTCTTTACTCAAATTATAAAGGAAAGTTTATTTAGAAAGTTACAGACCTAGTAGAAGTGAGCCAGCTGGGCTGTGTGGGCTCAGGAAACAAGTTACAAAAGCAAAAGAAGGGCCCTAGGAGCTTAGGAGAAGGGAAGGCAAAGGCAAGGCCTGGGGGGGAGAAGAGGGGGAGGGAGAGGCAGGCCGAGCTCCCAAGAGGCAGAGCAAGCCAGAAATAATTTTCTTTAAATCAACCCATGTTTTCACTTAACTTGATGTACTTTAACAGGAAACTTCATATTGCTACCATAAATCGACAAGCAGAGCACTATAAATTGATAGTGACCATAGGAATAATGCCAATAAAAATTGCATTGAAAATTTTGTCTAATAAAATAATTAAAATTTTGTTAAATTCCACATAAATATTATTTCATGCTGAAGGCTCTGTGCCCGAGGCTGTCCTCTCTTTGTTAAAATGGAGATTAGCGTGTATAAAAATGGAGTTAAAAATGGCAACTTCAAAATAAGGCTTTCTCCTTGAAGTAATCAGAAAGCTCCAAAGAGAATTAAAAAGGAAACTGTGTGAGTCAGTGTTATTCTGTGCCTCAACTGGGTATCACCTAAAATAATCTCTCAGAAGACACATGCCACATTTGGGGTACGCTGACAATGGATTCAAAGCACTTGTCACTAGGCTTGTTATGAAGTAACTGGATACTAGTAAGTGTTTGTTTTTGGTACTATTGTTAACAGAGCCAAGCCGCTGGTCTGAACACAGGCCCCTACCCGCTCCATGCCACCCTAGGTTGTGTGTTTTTCTTAATATCTTTTTTTTTTTTTCAGAGAGGAAGGGAGAGAGAAAGAGATTGAAACATCAATAATGAGAGAGAATCATTAATTGGCTGCCTCCTGCACACACCCAACAGGGACCAAGCCCGCAACATGGGCATGAGCCCTGACCAGGAATTGAACCGTGAACTCCTGGTTCATAGGTCAATACTCAACCACTGAGCCACTCTAGCCAGTCCCCACCCTGGGTAATGACAGCCTGGCCATATCCCTGTAGAAGCCCTGGCATTGCCACTCACTCCTTCCTGTGTTTCAAGACCACTTAGTCAATTTATTCTCCAGAGCACATCTTTAATTCACCCCTTCCATCCATGTCCATAATGACCACCCATCATATCAAATGATCCAGCCTCCTAACCTTCAAGATGCAGCTGGAATCACTGCTCTGAGAAGCTTTTCCTGACCCCGTGCCAGACAGAGGCCACAGCCCTTTTCCTGTGCCCTCGGACTGCCGACACAAACTTTTGCTATTATAAGTGCCTGGCTACATGGCTGGGTCCTGTGTGTGTCTGCCTTCCTCCACTCAAGCATCAGTTTCTAGAAGCCAGGGCCTGTGTTTAGCTCACCTATGTCATTTAGCTCATAGTAGATGCTCAATTTAATTTTTACATATGGATGGAAGAATGGATAGAGGATCGTTGTATGGTGGATGGATGCATGGATGGATGGATGCTTGGATGGGTGGGAAGGGGAAAAGTGAGTCTGATCATGGTAGATCACATTGCTTCTGACTTTATTTCCTAAGACAGAAGAAAAACAAGGTAATTCCTCAGAGTGGGCTTCATGCCCTCTTGTCTAATCTCTGTACCTCCCCTTCCCACACCATCCGTGGCATTTCCCTCATCTTACAAACACCTAAGGACTCCGGCCTCCACAGAAACTACCCTGGCTGCTCGCCAGGAAACAAACAAGCCTACAGAGAAAGGAAAATAAATAAATAACAACAGTGCCGCCTCGTACTTGGAGGCCTGGGAGCTGATCTCCAAACGGGAACTGAACTCAAAACCAAATGTTTGGCTTTCAGTGACAACCAGCTCCTTGGCAGAAAGCCTCAGCCCCTCCTGGGACCACTTAGAAACTGCCCGCCCCGCGCTCTTCCAGAGAAATGCAGTCCACCCAACACCTTCCTTAGGCAAGGAAGGAATTCCTGCCAAGAGAGAACAATCGAACTTTCTACCTGCTACCTCAAGGCGGTTTGTGGTTGGTATTTTTCTACCTTGGGAACTTTCCAAATAGTTCCTGGGGAATCAGACGGTGTTTGGAGAGAGCTTAACTCAAACCAGCAGATTAACACCTGTCCGTGTGTGTGTGTCACACACACACACACACACACACACACACACACACACGTCAGGCTTTTAACCTGGTGCCTCGTTGCCATTCGGATTCCACAGGAATTTATGTCTGACAGCGTGTAGCTGCTTAGACACCCATAAGCCTGGGAACAAGATAAGCTTCCAGGGAGTGGGTGAAATTGAGAAGAGGGGCTGAGGAGACTCTGAGGTGGGCTGGGAGGGCCCCAGGGAAAAGGCATGAAGCAAAAGGAAACCTTTTCCATGCACCTCACTCCGGCAGACGAAGCTCCTGGGAAAATGCAACAACACGGCTCCTGCTCCAGCTCATGGAGTCGCTTCTCCGCTCCTGCCCCCCCTGTAAGAACGTCCCCTCAGACCTCGCACTGAAAAGCCAGGTTCAAGGCCTCATTCTCACATCGCAGCTACAACATTCAGCTTCTGCCCTTTTCTTTTCTCTGATGTCCACTGCAGCGGGGTATCCATGCCAACAGAGGTAGGCCCACCTTCCTGACTGGTATGTCGGGTCTCAGCACAGCTTGATGGAAGCATCGAACTCTAACTTCATGTAACAGGCAGATGTAGACCTGGAGAGTCACAGAGCACAGACGAGGGGCAGCCTCACCAGCCACGTGCACAGTGTTTCCCACGTGGGGTCCACCTCCACAGTCTTTAGTGATCAGGGCACCCACTTCACCAGGCAAACCATGAGAGTCTTGATGAAAGTCCTGCAAACTTCTTGGAGTTACCCCTGTCCCTGTCGCCCTCTGTCATCAGGCAAGGTCGAGAGAACCAATGGGAAAACTGGATCCAAGCAAAGCAGGCCTTGATCACCTGGGTGAGACGGCACAAACTGAGGAGGAGGTGCTGATATTTTGTTTTTCCAGATTCAAGGAAATCTTTTCTCAAAAGAAACCTTTTCTCCTTGGCTATCAACAATTTGGTAAGATACACCTTTGTGCACAAAGATGAAACATTTACTTTTCTCTCTACCTGATCCCTCCAGAATTCAAAAACTCTGAGCATTCTTATTTTTATGATAATATATTTATTTGCATAAGTTCAATAAGAATCTCTTCTCCTTGTAACAAAACACAATTGGGAGCATTGGCTGTGTTACCAAGGCTTTGACTAGAATGTCATATTTGAGAGAGATGTGCGTGGACTCAGATATGACCAGATGGGAAAAACTGACATGGTGTCCTGCTTACAAGGTTCTAGCCAAGCAATCTGAGAATGAACGTATGTGGACAATCACTATTCTTCCTACACTTACATCAATAATCAGGCCAAATGATGCAAACAAATTTAGTTTTACTGAGATATTCTTTGATAAAAAATATATGGGCGATTATAGAGAAATATTGTGTTTTCACCTTTGTAGATATTATATTAGAGTTCTGTTCGTTGTCCTTGAGTTTTTTTAAATACCTGTAAACTGGATCCTGAATTCCAGTTTCCTCAAATATCTGGCTATGCTTCACCAAGCTGATATTTCTAGTTTTCTCCCACCCTCCCGATTGGGAATCGCTATGCTCCTTGGAAGGGACTATCCCAGGGCCCCCTCACTACTCCCAAAGGATGTCCGAGTCAGAAATAACCCTTTCTTTTCTTTTGTCAATAGCTCTCTTGCCCCGCCCTCCTTCCCATAAATCCTTCCATTTTGTAGTGCCCCTCAGAGCACCATTCCAGTTGCTAGATGGGATGCTGCCTAATCCATGACTCACTTAATAAAGCCAATTAGGT
Organism: Myotis davidii; assembly: GCF_000327345.1. NCBI lineage: Eukaryota > Metazoa > Chordata > Mammalia > Chiroptera > Vespertilionidae > Myotis > Myotis davidii. The sequence continues at coordinate 4,892,582 of NW_006292696.1, read as the reverse complement.
CTTCAAACTTACTCAGTTGAATTTCGTTTTTTAACAACAGATTTGGAAGGATACAGATCCAAGCTCAACGGTGCAAATTGCTTCACATCTCTGAGCTCGAATCACTCATTATAGAGATGTTGCTTGTCTTAAAGGATTAAATATGATGATTAAATTAAGTGATGTAGCATAGAGTATAATGCACGGGGCCCGTTAGCAAGTAGGCACGCAACAAGTATTTGTTGAATGTTAAAAAGAATGATGGACTCCCTGTTCTGACCCCTAGTTATAGAAATCCAGGGAGGTCCTGGACTCTCCAAGAGCAGCTTGCTCAGTCCCAGGCTTCCATAAACAACTCCTTCTCGCCACCCCCAAAGCCTCAAAACAGATCCTCACCTTGTGTCCCGAGACATACAAGGGCAGGCAGAGGGAGGAGTCAGCCCAAGTGCAGATAATAAAGGGGTGCATTGTCTTAGAAAATTTAAAAGTAAAAGTCAGTCTGATTTTATTATCACCAGGCACAACAATTCTAAACAATGTGGGTAAAATACTCCTCCCCACCTCCCACCTGGGTCACTAAAGGATTATGCACGATGAGTTGGCTGAGTGCATGTCTGGCCCTAACACTCCCATCGGGATGGGTCAGAAGCCAAACCCCTGGACAGATCCAGCAACTGGAGATAGTGCTAGGCCTTCATGTCTAGTTCATATCTACCTACCCAGTGAACTCCTGACGCCTTTTAGTCCCAGACTGTCTTGATAAGAACACAGTATGAGAATAGGAGGAGAAGTTATTGCAGGCCAGAAAGTGTATAAACAGGCCCGGACCAGCATAAATAAGGGCCCCATTTATCTGACAGACCCTGTCATCCTCCTCTTTCACTGCCCCTTGTTTAGTGTTGTTCAATGGGCCTAATTTCCTTGAAAATTGTAGCTTGACCCCTGGGTGGTCTTAGGCCTCTATCTCGTTTTTATATGTAATAGGAAAAGGGGGCGGGGTGCCACATGACAGAACCGGAGCAGCTACCTAGTTCAACTCTTACAAATGAGGACACTGATGATGATCAGAGAGGTAAAGGAACCAGCCGAAGGTCACACAGCAAGTGAGTGGCAAAAAGGGAGTGACTCCTAAGTGTGGCATTATGAAAAGTGCAGCAGTGCACACACAGTGCCAAGCTCTGTGCTGGCACCTAGTCCACAAATGATAGGCGTTGTGTTGTCATTGCCCTTAAAATGAGACTAGAACAAGGGTGGGCAAACTTTTTGACTCGAGGGCCACAATGGGTTCTTAAACTGGAGCGGAGGGCCGGAACAAAAGCATGGATGGAGTGTTTGTGTGAACTAATATAAATTCAAAGTAAACATCATTACATAAAAGGGTACGGTCTTTTTTTCAATAGTTTTATTCATTTCAAACGGGCCGGATCCGGCCCGCGGGCCGTAGTTTGCCCACGGCTGGACTAGAACCTACATCTCCAGGCTTTCGGGAAGGCTCTTCCCAGCACCCAGCTCCATGGCATTCCAAATGAGACAACACTCCCTCCAGAGACACCTCCCTCTCACCTCCAGGCCCCTCTATTAAACAGTCTCCTTTATAATGAGTCAATTTTTTAAAATCTATCTCCTTGTCCCATGTGCCCATTGGTTAGCCCTAGATTTAATCTCACTAGCATTGTGCCTTTCACAAAGAGATTTCGACCTTAAATCAGAATGTGTTGGTCTCTGGGTAGAAACCATCCAATTAACCTGACTGGGTAGTAAAAAAAAAAAAAAAAAAGAAATGTATGTTTCATCAGTCATTCACCTCGAGAAAGAAAAGGTCGGTCTTTATCTTAATAACAAAGAGGACACCTTAATCATGGCAAACCGGCTGTGTAAATCAAAACAGTGAGTTTACAGGAGGCAAACACCCTCCATCAGGTCAATTAAGATGAGCACCTCAATGGGTGCCCATTACCCTGACAGGAGCAGGAAGAAAGCTGGTCCCGTCAATCTTCCCTCTGAAAAGGCAGCATTGACTAGACACTGACACATCCGTGTCTGAAGAGCAGGAGTGAAAACAAAGAAAAGGGAGGCCTGGGATGTCACCTTTCCACCCTGCCGCACGCAGAACATTCAACACCGTCTCACAGCTTCACACAGCCTTTCATACTCTAAAGAGAGTGTTCCTCATTTTATTGGGCCCTCAAGAAAATTCTGTGATGCAAGTAAAAAAGAGCACTTGGTTTTACAGATGAGGAAGTGAAACGAAGAGTGGCCAGATATGGGATAGAGAGGCCATTGATTCATTCATTTGGCAAATGAATAAATGCCGAGCACTGTGCTGGATTCTGCAGGGGAGATGGTGGGCAAGACACCCTCCCTCAGAGAGGAGAAAACAGAGATTAAACATACTCTTGGGATAGGGCGAGGGCAGGGGAAGCAGAGCAGGAGAAGCATCAAATCTGGACGAGGGGGCTGAAGGATGAGCGAGAGGCAGCCAAGCAGAGACTCTGACTCTAGGAGGCAGGCTTAAAAGGGAGACCCAAGAACATAAGGCAAGTGGGTGATGTGCTGAGAAATGCCAGCAAAGTGAGTACACACACAAACCGCAGGCTACAGGAGACCTATAAACAAGGAGATGGGAAGCCGAAGGCTCAACCCACAGGTCCTGGGGCTTCAGAATGTCCTTGTGTTCCATCATGTTGGTTTGAAAGGTAAGGGCTATTTTTTCTTCCTTCTGACCTCTGGTTTGCCTCACCTGGCAGCCAGGACAAGGCTGAACACACAAGTCCCAAGACTTCCCTCCAGTCTCCCTCCCTGGACAACAGCCAGGACCTGCCAGGGCTTTGCATCTCACCAGACTGACACGACGAAGAACAGGGCATTTATCTTCTAAATTTGTCTCGAAACTTAAGCCCTGGACATAAAGTCACATACCTAGGCCAGGAAGGAAAGGATGGTAGGCATTATGGAAAGAGGAGAGACTTTGGAACCCGCTAACGTTGTTTCTGTTGACACTTCCAATGCTCTTTCAAAGAGCACAAGTGAGAAATGCCTCAAATTTCACGTGTCTCTTTTTGAAGTCAGATTGATGGATCTTTTGGTGAACTGTGTATGTTTGAAACAGAGTTCACATGGGGTATTTTATTCCAACCTTTATTCACACGATGCGGGGGTGGGGTGGCTCCTTGAGGTTCTCCTTGTCTAGTTGCTTCTCAGTCCTTCCCTCTTCAACATTGAGTCTCTTCTGGAACCACTTTCTCCCAGCTCTGAGCTCCACTCTTTCTAGTTTGTTTTCCAGAATTGTAAAATGTTTTGTCTTTCCTCAGTCAACAAAATTTATTAAAGTTATTTTGCTGTAAGTTGCTCCTCCAGCACCCTTCTCCAGCTGCCATCAATTCCTAACACAGCTCCTCTGTGCTCTGTTACCATGAAAGCTGGGCAGCTGTCCCGACATTGCTCAGAAATAAAAAGCTCTAGCCACCGTCCTCTGAGCCGGACTCCCACTCAACCCGGCAAATGAAGTTTCTCTTGCGCCCCGTGAGAACTCTAAGATTACAATGATGGTTCTACTCTTCTTAGTCTTGAAACTGTCAACCTGTGGTCTGGGGCCATTGGTGGCCAAGAAGTCTTCATTGATTTACTTAACAAGTATAGCATGCCTACTGCTTCTAAACTTACCCCCAGTTGCTTTGTAGGAAAACACTATTTCCATTGCACATATCACAGTCTGAAATTACCTTTTTATCTTGGTTTACTCTGCTTCCATGGAACATATGTTCCATGGAAACAAGGACTTCATCAGTTTTGCCCAGAATTATATCCCCAATGTACAAGGTCTGATGCACAGCAGATACTCATAAAAAATTTGTTGGATGGCTGGATGGATTGACGGATGGATGGATGGATGGATGGATGGATGGATGGGTGAAGAGTGTTAAGGTTAAGGCACCATGAGAACTACTCAATCCACTCAAGGATTTTACAAATGGAACAGCTTATTTTTCATGACTAGCTGATTTTTCAATACAATCATGACTGGGTGTTCTCTTGCACATAAATCTTTTTATTTCCTGTACCAGGCATCACATCACTTGGCTCTCAGTCAAACAAGCACCTTTATTTTCTGCTTTTATGAGGGGAATTTGGCCACACACATTGGAGATCAAAGTTCAAGACATCATTGATGAGGCTGGAGAATTTAACATGCGGGGATAGTTTAAATACTGCCTTCTGAAGATTTCTGGGGCACTTAATTAAATAAAACATATTTAATGGCACTTAACACCAAGAATCTAGAAAGACTAGTGAAAAATATGAGGCTTCAAACAGAATAGCATCACTTATTGGTTTATTGTATTGGGTGCCATAAAAGATTCTGTCTGGGAAAGGGGGAATTTCTCAGATTTTTTTAAAATTTTGATAACCACTCTTAGAGATAACTAGAGGCCCAGGGCACGAAAATTCATGCACTGGAGGGGTGTCCCTCAGTCCGGGCCTGCCTCCTCTCACAGTCCAGGGGAATGTCCTACTGATGGCTTAGGCCCTCTCCCCAGGGGGAGCAGTCTGGCCTCTCTATGCAGGAGGTGACTAGGCCAATCATCAACACCAAGAATCTAGAAAGACTAGTGAAAAATATGAGGCTTCAAACAGAATAGCATCACTTATTGGTTTATTGTATTGGGTGCCATAAAAGATTCTGTCTGGGAAAGGGGGAATTTCTCAGATTTTTTTAAAATTTTGATAACCACTCTTAGAGATAACTAGAGGCCCAGTGCATGAAAATTCATGCACTGGAGGGGTGTCCCTCAGTCCGGGCCTGCCTCCTCTCACAGTCCAGGGGAATGTCCTACTGATGGCTTAGGCCCTCTCCCCAGGGGGAGCAGTCTGGCCTCTCTATGCAGGAGGTGACTAGGCCAATCATGGGAAGGTGCTGCCCCCATCACCCCACTGCTGCTGCCACTGCCCTCCACCCACTGGTGGGTGGGGCCAGGCCAGCTGGGGGAAGAGCTGTGAGAGGTTGAGGCACAGCATGTCGCACCCCATCCAGCCTCTGCGGAGGCATGGCACCGGGACCGGGCCCGCGCCACTGCCTCTGTGGCTGCCTCTGTCGAAGGGGGCAGCACTGGGACCCGAACTGCGCAATTCCCTCTCCCACTGCCTCTACGGAAGGGGTCACGGTGCTGGACCAGCCCGTGCAGAGGCCTCTCCCGCGCTGCCTCTGTGAAAGGGGAGGTGGCAGCAGTGGCTCTACCTCCTCTCCCACGGCAGCATCAGCGCCACCTTGGCTCCCACTCCCACACTGCTGGCCCTTGGCCCTTGCAGCTGCTGTGGCTTTATCCGGATGGACGTCCAGAAGACATCTGGTCTAATTAGCATATTACCCTTTTATTAGTATAGATACCTAAGGCCTGTTAACATAAAAACATTGAAACCTGTAAAGAATTTTTGTGAGTTTATTTGAGTCAAACTGTCGACAATTGCCAGGAAGCAGAACCTCAATGGATTGAGATAATGCTTCAGAGAAGGGCAGGTTTTCATCTATTTTTATGCATTGAAATCAAAGGACGGGATGTAGGTGGGTTACATGAAACCCATTGATGATAGATTAGAGAGGCGGGAGAAAGCAAAGCGGAGGGCAGGGGAGGGGGAGGAAACCCCTGGGATTGGATAAAAAGTAAAATGATAGACACATACTTAGGTGGGTGCAGGATAGTCAACAGTCAACAATTAACATGATAACAATAATGAAGGAACCCAAGGGGTCTGGAAAAGGAGAAGTTACAAGTTACCCAGACATTTCAAGGATATGTTATCATAGATGCAAAAAGACAGATAGGCTCAGTTAAGGTAAAGGTTGATCTTGTCAGTGATGATACTGGCCTAGTACGTAACTACCCACCATAACTGCTTCTAGTTAAAGTTTAATTTCAGACCATCCTTTGTGGCTACTTTAGGTCTCTGAGTCTGCAAGACCGCCATGCAGGCCTTCCCTGAGCCTGTCAGGTTAGCATGTGGCCCCTTTCGTCCACAGGCCCTTCCATTTCTAACCCACCATTCTCTTACTTCTACTCAAGGGTTCCAAGCTCTTCTTTTCATATACCTTCCACACTTAGAAAATAAATCTATAAATATATTTACAATGAAGCTCTGAACCTTATTTACATAGATCTGTCTATCCTTCAAAATGGAAATATAGCCATATATTATGCAGATTGCTATACTTCCAAATCTTTTTTATCTTTATGACAGACTTGTGAATTTTGTATGATAGACCATCTCCTGTCCCCCAGATTGCCTAACCTGTCCAAAATCACACAGTATGTTATGGTTAAACCAAGGCCAGACCCAATTCCTAATCTTGCCTCCTTTGCCCTGATTGCGGAAGGTAATGAATGACACTCTTCCCCTTCCAATCCATGGCAGGCATTACTAAGCAAATACTGTACTCCTTCTCAACTTTATTTAAAAGCCACTACCAATCAATATCAGATTGAAACCTGAGAATTGAAACCTACTGCCTTCATTGTACTGAGTTCCCTCTGCAAATTAGGAAGCCCCTGGTGAAAAGTAATCCAGGATGAACATTGCTGCTTGCAAAAGGAGAATGAGCAGTAGAGGAATACAAGGAAGGTGAGTGAGTAGGGCGGGAGATGGGGTAAATTTTGAATTTTGCATTCTATAGTTGCCTGAAAGTCAAAAGACCTGGGTTTCATTTTCTTCTGGTTGCTGCAGGACGCAGGAATGAATCATTATCACCACCATGAAATATTCAACTGTTACATGCAAATGGTTGTTAATTACATTCCCTGCTCCCATTAAAGAGGTAAATGACTATTTCAACCTCTCCCTGGGTGACCAGTATGTACATATTCCTTCCCTCATTTCTCCATGAAAACATTTAAATGGTGCTCTTTACAATCAACCCAGCTTTAAAGGGGGCAGCTTTAGAGGTGATGTATTAACTCTGAAATAACATGTTACATAAACGCAAATGATCCTTAGTTAGGGGAAAACAAGTATAGGTGCAGCTCTTAGAATCTTTCTTTCTTGGATGATTCATTCTTATTCTTAATTTAGCAAAAATCTAAAATAATAATAAAACTTATAATATACCTGAAGAGATGAGTCAGCCGACACCAACAGACCATTTCCTCTGCATCTTTCCTATTTTCTCCCAATAAAGAGCTTTAAAAAGAGTGGCTTCTGAAATTAGCATTTAGCAGAAATAAAAACCTATTTATTGTTTGCTGGGAAACTAGAACAGAGACAAAAATATGACTGTGTCCAGGGATTGGTGTGTTTCCCAGAATTCCAACCCAAACAAAGGTTGTTGAGATCATGTTGATACGGGACAAGTGGGCAGGGGGGTCCTCTTCCGCACTGGGTGCTGCTGGGGGCGGACTTTCTATGATATCCCCCAAAAAAGAATTTTCTGAGACTCACTTGGGAGAATGAGTGATTTTTTATTTCCATGAAATTAAATCCCTGTGTTTCCGAAGTCCCATTTCCCTAACTGCGGTCATAGAATAACTGTGTAGCTGGGGTTTCGGTAAAGCTAGAAGCAAAGCCAGTGTCCAAAGTCTGCTTTCCATGTTGGAAGTGGATCCAGTTCCATACCAGGCTAGTTACAGTCCATCAGTCTATTGTGTGTGGCATCCACACAGCTGTGGACCATGTGAGCAAATAGAGGGAAGCAGGAGTGAAAGAGCCCCCCAAGCCAAGAGTCAGATGAGTCCCAAGAGAGCCAAGAACACAGGAGAGCGAGTTTTTTGTTCAGGGAATTGAGTCTCCCAAATCTTCCCAGGCTTGCAGTGGCCATGCCCATTTTGGCCAACCATCTCTGTTCCCAGGTGTGACTGACAGGCAATGTCTTCCCTATGTCATCCCAACTTTACTGGATGTGTGTTTATCTTCCCTTTGTCCAGTCCCCTCCCCTCGAGGTTGTGGAGGGAACATGCTGATAATATCTGGCCTTCTCTTTGCTCCTTTCCTGTTATTATTAACCAGCTAATGACAATGATATCGATGTGAGTCTGAAAACACCCTCCTTTTGTGTTCTGAAAAAAACTCACCCCACTCCAAAAAAAAAAAACTTCTGTAAACATTTCCTTGCACTGAGTATCACCTGTGCCTAACCTGAGTGGATGGGGCTTTGGGTGGGTCTGTAACATGAGCTCACTGAGTCTTCGCCTATTGAATTGTAAATCAGATTGCACCTGTGGGCAGGAGACATGGGTCATCCAAGTTGGAGTGACCCCTTTGGCTTTCATTATGACCTCCTTCCCCCAGATCTTCCTTGGAGGCCCATGTCTGGGACATCCTGGACATCAGAAGGCTTTGCATTCTGACTCTTCTGGCTAATCCCCAAGCTCACGTCTCTCTAGCTTGGCCATAATAGCTGCCATTTATTAAGCACTATGATAGGCTTGGCACTGTCCTCAGAGCTTTATGGATATCACCTCATGGAGCCCCGAGTATGAGGTAGGTGGCTGCAGTCATCTCCACTTTACAAATGAGAAAACGGAGACTGGGATAGAGGAAATGATTGCTCCCGAGTTCCCCAGCTAGTAAGTGGCAGAGTCTGAATTAAAAGCCAGATCCAGAGCCTTTGCACTAAATTCTATGTAACCTTGCCTTATGGGCGATGACATTTCATTCAGACACTCGAGGAAATGATAGAGATGGTGGGTTCTGCCTTGGTCCTTCAGCCACCCATGTTGCTGTGCTGAACCAACAAAACACTTTTACTATCAGGATCTAAAACATCAAGGAGATGACTTTCTTACTATTGCCAACGATGGCTGAAAATGAAAATGTTATGGGCATTTGTGTTTTGGTGACTCAGCAGATGAAATCTGCTTTTCCATGTTTGGGGAATTTTCTCCACCGAAGCTTCCTGTGAGGAAGTAGAGCCAAAAAATGTGACCCTTGCCCTCCCAGCCTGCTGTGATGGTTGGACATGGGACATGGCCACACCCATCTGCTCGAATAGTTTCACTTAAAACAGCAGGTAGAGACTCAGAGAAGCGGAGACTGTGAAAAATCTATGCTAAGGGCACATGTTAGAAAAAATAAACACCCCATTCCCAGGGGAAGCAGGGCCAGCAGTATCCAGTGTGCTCGCAGCAACCACACAGGCTGTGGTGTCCAGGTTAATGGCAGCAGGACTAGGACCTCACCAGCCCAGTTCTGTGGCGAGGGTCTGTCTGCAAGGCCAGCCTTGCTCCAATCTGCCCAGGTACCCAGACTTCTAGGCCAAATGGGGTTTGCCCGAGGTTCTCAATCAGTTTCTGTTGCTCTGATAGACCAGGGAAGCAGAAATCTGGGATCACAAGTGTCTCTATTCTCCACAATCTCTTGACAGTCACTGAAGGGGGCAGGGAAGAGGCAGGAGGGTCTAAGTTTATGATAAAATCCAGAATCGGGAATTTCTGCACCCATAGATAAGATTATCTGCCTAGGAGTAAAGGTCGGCTCTGAAATAACTCATTTGTACATCACCACTGCTGTTAAACTGACCGGGCCTGCTGCTGCCCCCAACAGCCACACTTCTTCCCAGCAGCATGGAGCTGGATCCTGGCAAAGACCACGGGGTTTGCAGAAATAGGACGTAGCTTGGGAGCAGGATAATATGTCTCCAGATTAAAGAGAAAATACTGGACTACTACTAAATAAGACAAGGAAATTTCCTGCATGAAGAAGGCTTTTGTGAAAGAAAACATTCTACACAAATCATGTGAATAGAAACTGAAATAATAAGCAGGGTGCGTGAGTCCCGTGCTTTGTACTGTATGACTCATTACGCGTTCAAACCTGCGTGCCTGTGGGGAGTGGGTGTTAAACGTGTGCATGCTACAAAATGTGCTGGAACGTTTCCTACCCACCACACTCACCCCTTAAAATTCCCAGGAGCTTATAGCTGTGTTTCTGGTAAGATGCCCTCACATACTTGTTTCATTCAACTATGATCCGTGCAATGTGTTCCCTGTGTTAAGCACTTTTCAGGCCTAAGAAAGCAGATGAATCAGGCGGGTCCTTGTGCCTGAGAACTCTTGGGCTATTTCAAAATGGCCTCATGAACAGATACTCGCAATGCAATCTGACAAGAGCTGACAAAGAGAAATACAATGCATGACAGGAACACTGATGATGATGATGTTGGTGGAGCTGCCTGTGGAAACTGGGAAAGATAAGGTCTATTTAGGCAAATCTCAAAGGAAAAAAAATCTATGAAGTTGACTTTTAATGTGTATAGTCATCAATGTTGTCATTTTATATGCTACAGGTGCCTATATCCACTTTCTCCATCCTAATCACACTGATTTCCTTCTGAGGATTTACCAGCATGCCATTGGGTTTAATGGAAGATGGTAATTCTAGGTGCCCACCTCCCAATACAGAAGCTCAAGTCACCAGAGCCTGCTTCTCAAAATAGCCAGGAAGCATACCTGTGGCCAATGCTCAGCCTACAGACTTCCCTCTGGGACTTAGAGTCTGGAAGAAATAGTACTGCAGGGGGAGAAGGAAGAGTTGATGGTAGACCAACCAATAGACAAGCCAGGCTTCAATGGCCATGAAACCGTGGCTGTGTTTCCTACTGCCCAGCCTTTCTGAGTCCTGTTTGGCCCTTCCCCAAACCTGGTCCTCCAGCCTGTCTTGTGCTCTGAGAACCTCCCACAGTTTCTCCCTAAGAAATCCAGCCCCATTAAATTCCCATTTACTTAAGGAGCAATAGTCTTTGCAACCAAGGGTCCCTTGCAGCTGGACCTCTCATGGGAGAGCATAGAGCCCACCAGAGGTCTCCACAATCCAGGTCACATCCTCTTTGCCAAAGACTGCCAACCATTTCTCCTACCACTGCTCCCTTCACATTCCTCTTACCTTCCATCTATCCCATCAGGTATCAACAGCTCAATTCCTCGCTTGAAAATCAATAGCCTCGAAACCCAAGAAGTTATTTTACATGGGAATCGGGGCCATACCTAGGCACTGGTTAATGAGGAGCCGTGCATACACCCTCCCAAGACTTTGAAAACCATGAAATGTAATGTTGCAGGGTTGCCCACATATAGATCACTGAGCTGGGGAAATGATGTTAGGCCTCAAGTATCCTTGCTTTGGGTTTAAAGGTGATTAAGCTGAAAGTGCTGCCAGGGCTTGAAGAATCAATTAAATTGAATGTATGGAATAGAGTACCCATCCCCACAACTTGTTCTGAAAGGTGTTGGGGGCTTACTGTCCAGACGGAGTGGCCATAGGAGCTTCTTGTTCAGTCTCTGTGCACAAAATGAAGGCGCTAACGGCAGAGAGTTATTGCTGAGAATAATAAGCGTTACTACGACTATCTATCAAGTGTTTCAAGAGGCGGGACCAGATCCACTTTGTGCATTGCCGAATCCCCAAAGCCTAACTGACACATTGGGGCAAGTGCTCAATATTTTTTTGAATTAACGAATGTCAGGCAGAGGGCTAAAGGCTTTATCTACATTATCTCACTTAGTCCCCTCAACACTGTGGCAGGCATTGTTCTCCACCTGCAGCAGAGGTGACAGTGGAGGATCTGAGAGGTGAAGCAACTAGGAAGTAATGAGAGTTAGGACTTGAATCCAGGCTCAAGTGACTCTAAGGCTTATATTGTTAAGCACCATTCTGTGCTGCCGTGCCCTGCACTGCCCAGGCAGCAGCACCAAGGGGCCCAGTGTCCAGGGGAGGAGGCGGATATGGACAGAACTATTACTGCAGGTGGTTGAGCAACACAGAGTTAAAGAATGAGACACAGGCAATGCTCCGCTCACATGCCCACTGCCAGTACCTTAGTTGATAAGTGTCACATGACTGTCTACTGCCACCCCCTAGGGCCTCATTGATTTCCATTTTTAGGTTCCTTCACCTACCCTTCATTCATCGCACTGCTAGAAATGGGATATTCCTACATCACAATTAGGTCATTCCTTCTCCTACCTAAAACTTGCCCGTGGTTTTGCCATTGCCCTCGGGATAAAGCCCAAAGCCTTGCTCCTCAAAGTGTGGTCCATGGACCAGCAGCATTGCTACCAACGAGGAGCTTGTTAGGAATGCAGAACCTCAGGTTCCACACTAGCCCTCTTCTGAATCAAAATCTGCATCTTTAACAAGATAGCCCAGTGACTCATAAGCAGAGTAAGGTTTGAGAAACATGGACCTGAAGTGTTTAATGAATCCCTCAAGGTCACACCTCTCACTAAGGCCACTCTGAACATCTCCCTGCTCCTTCATGTGCCAACTCTGTCCAGCCTGCCGTGCTTCACCTGTGTTGCTTCTGTCCTTCTAAGCTACCCTCCTTTTGCCTCGGCAGTGCCTTCCTCACTCCTTCAGCCTTAGTTTTTAAAGATCGGTCTTATCCAGAAGCAATGCTGCCCATCACCCCTGTCCCAACCCCACAATGTCGGACACCCCTGCTATGCATGCTCATAGCCCAGTGCTGGCCCCATCTGCAGCTGAGGGTTAAATATTCTTTCTCTCTTTTTTTTTTTCTCTCAGATCAAACTTCAAATGAGGCATAGTTGGCGTCACTCTCTCTCTCTCTCTCTCTCTCTCTCCAGCAAAACAAGGAAGGGATCTGGTCTGTCTTTATTCTCATCATATTCCTGGTGCCAAGAGCAATGCCTGGCATAAAGTACTACTTAACAAATCACTCTATTATAAAACAATGTTTACCCTGGCCAGGTAGCTCCGTTGGTTAGAGCATCGTCCCAATACACCAAGGTTGCAGGTTCAATCCTCGGTTAGGGCACATACAAGAATCAACCAAGAATGCATAAATAACTGGAACAACAAATTGATGTTTCTCTCTCTCCCTTCCTCTCCCGCTAAAGTCAATAAACTAAAAAACAAAACTAATGTTCAACTCCCCAGTTGTACTGTCATCGAGCCCACATTTCTCCTTTAATCCTCCTAAATTGAAAAAAAGGAGCATGAAACCTATTTAAGTGGCATTTCTCTCCCTATTGTCTTTTGTGAGGAATCAGTAAAAGAGGTGACTGATAGCTCTGGCCAACACACACACACTCACATATACTCACACAAAATAACAGCAATTACTCATTCAGATAAAGGGAGAAGGGATTTATACACTCGGGTCAAAAGGGCGAGGTGAAGGAGCATCAGAAAAGAAAATCAAGACCCTGCAACACGTGCTGAGTCATGAAGATGCTGCAGGAAGACCCACGACGCTTTAAGAAGTAGGGATAGAAAGGTAAGGAAATATTTAACAGACAGGCTACAAAAAAAAAGAAGTGCTGGGGTTGATCCAGTGCCATCTGTCTCTAATTTTCTTAAGAGCTCCGTGGAACTCTGGGGAATAAGTGAAAAATTAAAGATTTTTTTTAAAAAAAACTTGTGACAAAATACAGCCAAGGAGAGGTTACATTAACATGGAAGATTCTTCACACCCATGGTGACAACTTAAATCATGTCTTCTTCCCAATTCCAATAAGGCTGTCTTTATACCATTTTGCAGAAATCTATGCATGAATTAACATAAAGTTACTGACACATTCATATAACAGAAAATAAAGTTAAATTGGATTGTCATCAAATCCCCTAGAAAGAGAGAAGAAAAACTAACTAATTTTAAAACTCACAAAGATTTTCCTTTCAGCAGCTTTCAGGCTCCAGGTTTGATACTGTCTCCCCCGAGCTCTGGGAGGGATGATCAGCACGTGGCTGGCATACATCAAGTACCTCTTCCTTGTGTCCATAGCAGGTACCACAGTGTGCTTGTCACCCTTACCAGGATGTGGCTTCCCAAAGCTCACCCACATCATGTTCCAGGCAGCCACCATTCACTGATCAGGACCGGCATCCAAAAGGAACCTTCTCGGCCTTGGCTCATTGAGAGCACGATGCCCCTCTTAAACACACAGCTGGTTTTCTCCTTCCTTCCCATGTAGCTGCACATTTCGCTCCACTGCCCGGATCTACCAACCAAAGATTTTTATTTGAGTCAAAAACCCTTTCCATGCACATCTTGAACAGAGAGGTCTCCTCTGATTCAAGTCAAATGTTAGCCCAGCCCGGCCCGTGTAGCTCAGGAGGTCATGGTTTGATTCCTGGTCAGGGCACATGCCCGAGCTGTGGGCTTGATCCCCAGTAGGGGGTGTGCAGGAAGCAGCCAGACCATGATTCTCTCTCATCATTGATGTTTCTATCTCTCTCTCCCTCTCCCTTCCTCTCTGAAATCAATAAAAATATATTTTTTAAAAATAAGTGTTAGTCCATTTAATACCTATCTTTTTATTGTGCTTTTTAAAAGCATTCTAAATTACATCACTATTTCATCTCAGAAAATCCCTGTGAGTTACATTGTTAACCAAGTAGTATTATCTCCAAGAGAACTAAGATCCAGAGAGTGAAAATGAATCACAGAAAATCACCCAGTGAGTTAGAGGAAAAACTGGGTTGAACATCCAGGTTGCCTTGCTGCCACTCCACACACCACACACTCACCACACTGCCCTCTATTCATCTACATCTTTTAGGATCAGGCTTCTTCCCCTCAGCTTCCTCTTCTCCACCTGAGCTCTATACACATACACATATACACAAACACGCATACTCAGACACATGCAGTCAGAGATTCATACACACACACAGACAAACATGTACACAAAAGAAGGTAACTATACCCACATACACACAGAGATACATACTTGCCCAGAGAGAGACACACAGACAGACACAGAGATACAGAGGCATACACTCAGAAAGACACACAGAAAAAGACAGACACACAAAGAGATGCGGACACAGACACACAAACAAAGACACACACACAGGGCTACATACCCACACATAGAGACACACACATACAGAGACACATACACGCACACTTTCTAACAACTCTCATTTCATCAGCCCCAGGTGGAAAAATCCCATTTTCCTGGGACTTTACCAAGATGAGTCATAGAGAACATCCCAGCCCCTGACTTTCTTCCTCAAAGAACAAGCCTCCCCCTGTGAGCTCAGTGATAAGAGCACGTTAGATGGGAGATTACGGCTCTTAGCGGAACTGGCATGTGGTGATCTGTACAGCTCTCATCCACTTATTAATCAATCATTCATAACCTCGTTTGTGTTGAGATATTCTCAGAGGCTGTTATGCTTATTATGCTTAATCAGGGATGCACTGTAGCTGTCACATTGGGTTCTGGTGACCCCATTGGGGCCAAATCCCTATTTTAACTGTCATATTTGCTTTAAGAACATGCTATTTGTGCCATCATCTCATTTCCCAAGAACAGAAGCATTTGCTCTTGGTACTAAAAACGGTAATGGATCTCTGTAGAGGGGTAAGAGGAGAGAAGGACCAAATATAAGAGTGAGAAAGTGTAAAAGTAATACAGAGCTCAAATCGTGGTCTTTTTTAGGGTCTGAGGCTATGGAAATAATGACAGCTGTCTTCGCCTTCTTCCTTCAACACTTCCTAATTAGGCCAGACTCTTCTTATGGGAAGTTTGTGCAGATCCTGTTGCTCACCTACCTAAATTCATTCTCTCTTGAGGCTGCTCTGTGGTTGCACAATTCCAGGGTGAAGAGTCTTTGCCTCTCTCCACGAGACCTTATGCTCAAGGAAAGTCATCCTATCCTTAGGCTCAGCTGAGTACAGTTCATTACGTTCTTTTTGCCAATGACTGTTTTGGGAAAGGGCATATGAACCAATTCTCGTCATGAGCTTTGGGAAGAAGTCCGTTGGTAAAGCTTCTGGGAAATGTTCTCTTCTTCTCCTTCTGGACATTGATGTGCGAGATGATGATTCATAGAGAAAGTAGCTCACGGGCTGAGCATGGCTGAAAAGTATTTGAGACACTCCTCCT
>NW_006292696.1:4868636-4876663 GCF_000327345.1 Myotis davidii | reverse complement strand
AGGGGGATTGAATACTTTAGCCAATAGAATATAATGGAAGTGACACTAGGTCCTAACTGGCCCTGCATCTTCTGCCTGGTTCTCCTGGAGCATCACTCCTGACATGCTCATTCCGAGGAGAGCCATCCTCAACGTGAGACCCCCCACTGCCCTGACTCCATCGTGCTGGAGAAGCTAGTGCAGCTATTCTGGCTGGCGGTCTCAGCAAAGCCCAGCCCTCCAACAACCCAAGGTCCCAGACATGTGAGGGAAGAAGCCTTCTCAGGAATGGAACTTCCAGCTCTTGCTGCCTCCGTTCCCAGTCATCTGAGTCACCTCCGGTCATTCACGGCATCCCAGCCGAGGCCCAGAGTCATGACACAGAAACAAAGCAGCCCTGCCAAGTCCTGGCCCACAGAATCCAGGAGTGAAATAACATGGATTCCACCCCCTGTGTTTTCAAGTGGTTTGTTTAGTCAGCAAACGTAATTGGAACAAATGGCAGAATAAGAAACTAGAAAAACCCGGCTCCTTGATGACAATGCTGTGTGGTTAAATGAACCAGCCCTGGGCCTGCCTCATCTCTGGGCTTCTGGTTATTGAGCTAATCGGTTCCTCCAGTGTTTAAGCCCTTTTGAGATGGTGTATTCGTTTGCTAGGGCTGCCATCACAAAATACCACAAACAGCAGGTTTATTTTCTCACAGTTTTAAAGACTGGAAGTCAAGGTGAAGGTGTCCACAAGGCTGGTTTCTTCTGAGGCTTCTCTTCTTGCCTTGCAGATGGCCGCCTTCTTGCTGTGTCCTCACATGGCCTTTTCTATTCGCACATCCAAGCGTGGCGTTTCTCTGTGTGGCCAAATTTCCTCTTCTTATAAGGCCACAGGTCAGATTGGATTAGGGACCACCTCAATGGCCTCATTTTATCTTACTCACCCCTATAAATGCCCAATCACCAACAGTCACATTCCAAGTTACTGAGGGCTAGGCCTTCAACATATGAATTTGGGGTGGATGCATTTCAGACCATAATAGATGGCTTTCTTACTGCCGAAATCATGCTTAAAAAGAAAATGAGAGAGAAATGAACCACTCTGACTAAGCTCTTGCTGGAATAGCTCAAGAATTAAAGAAAGAACGATATGACAGCGCAACTCCAAGAATGTCAGTGACTAGAAATGGGGCTTCAGTGACACCCAAACATATGTTCGCTTCTCTCTTTCGCTCTGATTCTCTCTGGGATTTGCCTTCATTCTCTCAAGAGCCACCACACTGAGCATTATCTTGTCACTCTCACACTGAAATACATCAATCTCCCAGGGACTTACGGGAATGCGGAGGGCAATAAAGCTAGGACTGGCACAGTTCCACACACCTGCTCAGGGAGAGCAGCAAGACGCTAGGTGTTATACGTGCAAGGAGCAATCGAGGCTTCTTAGCTTTCCGGAGCTGCCTGCCATATGCCTACGCACCTTTTGTCCCAGCCAAAGACACACTCCACTTGACGCTACCAGAGGAAAATGAACCATGAACTCATCTGGTAAGAGCAAGGACATATGGCAGCCTTCCTGGAACTCATGGGAGAAAAGTTGTTGAAAAGTGCTGAAACTGAGGCTCCTGCTATCAATGAGCCTAAAATCTCATACCACATATGGACTTCCAAATAATTCTTTCCCTTAAAAACAAAAAACATAGAGTAACCTAAAAACTGAAATGTAAATAAATTATCACATGTCCAGAAAAAAATATTATGCAATCATTTAGAAAGAATACAGCATCTTTCTAAGTACCCTATAAAGATAAAAGCAAGGTGCACAACATATATATAGCATGCTACTGTGGGAAGAGGGGGGATGAATATGTATCTATATCTTTTTAAATGTATGCATCATCTCTGAAAAGAAGTGCCCGATAAACTGGTACCAGTAGGTGCTTCGGTATAGGGAAACGGGAAGAGTGGGGCAAGGAATGAGAAGAGAGATCAATATACAGTAAGCAGTCCCCCCTGATCCAAGGGTTCACTTTCCACAATTTTGGTTAGCTTTGGTCACCCACCGTCTGAATGTATTACACGGAAAATTCCAGAAATAAACAATTCATAAGTTTTAAATTATATGCCATTCTGAGTAGCGTGATGAAATCTTGCACCTTCTGCTCTCTCCCACCCAGGACATGAATCATCCCTTCATCAAGCATATATACACACTGTATACTTTCCCCCTCATTAGTCACTTAGTAGCCACTTAGTAGCTGATCTGGGTTATCAGATCAACTGTCACAGTATCACAGTGCTTGTGTTCAAGCAGCCCTTCCAATAGCTTCACGCTGTGTCACATGCCTAGATCATTCATATCACTTCATCTCATCACGTAGGCATTGTTTCTTCTCACATCAACAAGGGTGAGTACAGCACAATAAGGTCCTCTGAGAGGGAGAGAGAGACCACCTTCACATAACTTTTATTACAGTGCATTGTATAGTTATTCTATTTTATTAGTAGTTATTGTTGCTCATCTCTTACTGGGCCTAATTTATAAATTAAACTTTATCATAGGTATGTGTGCACAGAAAAAAAAAACATAGTACATATAGGTTTTGGTGCTATCCCTGGTTTAAGGCATTCACTGGGGGTCCATGGATAAGTGGGGGGAGGGGAGACCACCTGCATACGATTTTAACAGTATGTTAAACTCTGAAGAAGAAAATATTAATAAACTTGAAGGCATAGAAACTATCCAAAATGAAACACAAAAATGAGACTAGAAAAACAAGTGAACAGAGCACCAGGGACCTGTGAGGCAACTTTAAGCAGCCTAGCGTGTGTATAATTTAGTCCCAGAAGTAAGGGGAGAAGGAAAAAGTACTTAAAGAAAAGAACAACCAAAACATTCCCAAATTTGATGAAAATAAACTCATAGATCCAAAAGTTCAATGAACCCCAAATAGGAACATCAGGGCACATGATAATCAAATTATCTAAAATCAGCCCTGGCCAGTGTCTCAGTTGGTTAGAGCATCCTCCCAATACACCAAGGTTGTGGGTTCAATCCCCAGTCAGAGCACATACAAGAATCTACCAATGAATGCATAAATAAGTGGAACAACAAGTCAGGGTTTCTCTCTCCTCTCTCTCTCTTTCAATAAGTTAAAAAAATTTTAATTGTCTAAAACCCATGATAAGGAGAAAACCTTAAAAGAAACCAGAGAAAAAAGATACATTAAATACAAAGAAAGAAAAAATAGGAATGACAGCAGGCAGAAAGCCAGAAGAGAGACCTCTTTCAAGCACCAAAAAACAAAAGTCCACTTAGAATGCAATATCCAGTGAAGATTCTTTTGAAAACAAAGCCAAAATAAAGCCTTTTTTAGACGTAATAAAAGCTAAAGGAATCCATCCTTAGCAGTCACACACTATAAGAAATACAAAAGGGAGTCCAACAGGCAGAAGAAAAATAGTACCTTATGCAATATGTAGGTAAATATATAGAATTTTGTTCTTATTTTTAAATCACTTAAAAATATTTAAAAAATAAAAACAGTGTATCAGGATGCATTTTACTATAAAAGTATTATATGAATTCCTATGGGATTGCAATACAGAAACACTTGAATGATCCATCATTTGAAAAGGCATGCTAAAAAGCAACTGGATTCAGTTACAGTTTTCAATGGATGTTTTTAAACTTTATTCATAACATTATCTACATATGTTTAAAAATAGGCATGCAGTATGTATAAATGCACATGTGTAAATACATTTGTGAATATTTGTTCTTGATGAACCTACAGATTTGTGCACTTCTTTCGACAACCTACTGCTCCAGGGCAGTGGTTCTCAACCTTCTGGCCCTTTTTTTTTTTTTTTAAATATATTTTATTGATTTTTTACAGAGAGGAAGGGAGAGAGATAGAGAGCTAGAAACATCGATGAGAGAGACATCGATCAGCTGCCTCCTGCACATCTCCTACTGGGGATGTGCCCGCAGCCCAGGTACATGCCCTTGACCGGAATCGAACCCGGGACCTTTCAGTCCGCAGGCCGACGCTCTATTCACTGAGCCAAACTGGTTTCGGCCTTCTGGCCCTTTAAATACAGTTCCTCATGTTGTGACCCAGCCATAAAGTTATTTGAATTGCTACTTCATAACTGTAATGTTGCTACTGTTATGAATCGTACTGTAAATATCTGATATGCAGGATGGTCTTAGGCGAGCCCTGTGAAAGGGTCGTTCCACCGCCAAAGGGGTCGCAACCCACAGGTTGAGAACCGCTGCTTCAGGGTGTTCTACTAGCCACAGGTAGGGAATTAGGACCAATTTTCTTCTGTAAATCAGACAAGAATTCTATGGCAGTATAAACATTGACACTTCTGTCTCCTTAGCATCTTGATAATGGACCACTTTATATATTCGGGTGGTCTTTATCATCACATCTGCTATACCATAAAGCAGAGCCTTCCACACCACAGGCATCCAATAAGTAGTTGTCCAATGAATGCATGGCCTCTCTGACAGCATCAATACACGGCAGCTATTTTCTGAGGGCTACTGAAAAAACATAAAGTCCTGAGTCACAAGTGTCAGGACCCATATCTAACTTGACTTTCTCTTCTCAATTATCTCTGTCTTTCCCACTACATATCTTCAAGCTCTTCGTGACATACATAACTCCAACAATTCCAGCCACATTCTCTGAGGCTACATGCCATTGGCAGAGCCCACCCCAGTAAATTAATCTTCAGAGATGGGCTCAAGAGGATATATTTAAATCACACAAAAAAACAGGTCAGAGCTGCAGTGATCAGTGAAGCAGACCTCAGTGTGTTGTGCATAATTAAAATGACTGTAGGACTGACCTGTATATATCAGCTGGAAAAACATTTCTTTCTGTAGAAGCATACGAGTGAAACATGAGCAGAGTGTTGTACCTAGGTGGAAACTTGACCTTGAAATAAGACAAGATGAAATACTGCCATTTGTGACAACCTGGATGGACCTTGAGAATATTATGCTACGTGAAATAAGTCAGTCAGAAAAAACGAAGAACCATCTGATTTCACTCATATGTGGGATATATGAGTGTGAAATTTATAGACAGAGACTGCTGGGGTCCAGCCCCAGCAGGTCCAGGGGTCCCCAAAGGTGTGGACGGAGTCGGCGAAGAAGGAATGACACGAGACAGCGTTCAGTTGATCAGCAGCCTTGCCAGGATCTCTAGCCACAATCTCCAGCCAAGTTCTGTGTCCATGTTCTCTCGCTAGGTTCTCCAGCCAGGTTCGGTCACCAGGTTCTGTAGCCGGGTTCTTCAGCCAGGTTCTGTCTAGGTTCTCCAACCAAGTTCTGTAGCCAGGTTCTGTCCAGGATCTTTTGCCATGTTCTCTCCAGCGAAGTTCTTCTGTCTCTAGGGCAAGAGACAACAGTGGCAGCTATCAGAGGAAACAGGGTGGAGACTGGGACAGGGGTGGTAAAGGCTGCCAAATATTTGGTGACAAAAGATTATTTGACTTTTGGGCGACACATACATAATGCAATATGCAGATTATGTTTCATAAAAATGTACCCTTAAAACCTAAATGATCCTATTAACCAATGTCACCCCAATAAATTTAATTTTAGAAAAAGAAAGAAAGCAAGAACTTGACATTTCCACACCCTGGTGCTGAAGACTGTACCTGCCTCACCTGTTGCCTTTGGCTTTGACAGTTTCAAGATGTGAGAAATACTACCATCATAAACCACTCAAAAGGGTCAAAGATTTGTGGCCTGGTCTGATCTCACAGTGTCAGACTTCCTTAAAACCTGAAGGGGATTGAGCCCTAGCCAGTTTGGCTCAGTGGATAGAGCATCGACCTGCGGAATGAAGGGGCCGGGGTTCTATTCCAGTCAAGGGCGCATGCCCCAGTTTCGTGCTTGATCCCTAGTAGGGGGCGTGCAGGAAGCTGCCGATCAATGATTCTCTCTCAATATTTCAATTTCTCTCTCCCTCTGCCTTCCTCTCTGAAATCAATACAAATATATTTTTAAAAACCTGAAGGGGGTTGCAAAAGAAGACCTCTCCTCTGAGAAGTTCCCAGTGCTTACAACAATTTAGAACACGCCTGCAGTAAACAATGGATTCCCACCCACGCTTTATCTCGTTCGCTCCTATTTTACTTACTGCCTCTCGGTTTTCCTCAGCGTTGCCCCTCTCGTCCCTACCACCTGGCTGAAACTGAAGAAATTCTCACACCATTTGCTCCGTCAGCTTCCTGGGAAGGAGGAACGGTTATCCACACCCTGCCTACCACCTGGGCTCAGGCAGAGTGGGAGAGTCAGCAAGCCTCGCTGTCTTAATTTCATATTTGATTGAACAATATTAAAAGAACTGTTAAAGTTATGGAACTCCATGCTCGCATTAGGTTTAGGATGGAGTGGCTAAGGCTGTATATAAAAAGAGTTATTTTATTCTTCTTCTCCAGTAATAACATTTAGCACTCAGATATTGCTTTTCATCTCCATCTCTCTTTATAAACATTAACTGTACAATTTCACCACATTAACTGCAAAGAAAGAGTCGGAAGTGGCCCTATAAATTTGTAGTCAGCTTGGTAGCATTTATTGTCTCTCAGAATGATATACTACACCCAAGAGCCTATGATTTACCCTGGCTTACGGTAGGAAGGCGAGAAAAAAGGGAAGGGGAAAAAATGTCATGTTTTAAAATAACAGGGATCTCAGAAGCCTACCTAAGACTCCAGGGGTATAGCCTCTGGATTTAGAATGTGGAATTAGAATAGTTAGTGAGCTGAATGATATAACTAAATTTTGAATAATAGTGTTATGCTTAGCATATGACAATTTTTTTCCCTTTTCATTGAATTTATTGGAGTGACACTGGTTAACAAAATTCTATAGATTTCAGTGCCCAATTTTACAACACACCATCTGTACACTGTATTGTATCTTCACCACCTCCAGTCCAGTCTCCATTCAACAGCATTTATCCCCACATACTTTCCTCCACCTCCCCCCACCGACAATTTCAATTTAAAAAAAAATGTTTCCAAATCCCTTCTGCCAGAGAAAAGTGCCTCCAAATTTAAATTAAAAAATTATTTTACTATAGTGAGAATATGGATTTAACATAAACAAAAGGCAAACTACTGTTGTTGTCATTATTGGTAAATCTTTTATACCTCACCTCTCCCTTGAATCATGTTTTAGGGAAAGTCCCTCCAAATAATAACAGTAGCTACCACTTGTTGAATATTTACATGTGTGTGTGGCACCATGCTAGGTACTTCAAATACACTGATTTGATTCAGTTGCCCCACCTGCAAAATGAAGGAATTTGTCTAGATCAGAGAACTACAGCCCCTGGGCTAAATCCAGATGCTATTTCTGTAAATGAGGCTCTCTTGGAACATAGCCATGTCCATTCATTTACAAATTGCCTGTGACTGCTTTCCCACCACCAGGGCAGAGTTGAATACTTACCACAAAAGCCCTGGGGCCTGCTTAAAATATTTACTGTCTGTTGTTTTTTTACAGAAAAAATATGCCATCCTCTGAACCAGAACATAGCATCAAAGAATCTTCAAATAAGATTCTATTCCTCTGACTCTGTGATGAGAGCTCTTTCTCCGCTATATCATTAGTAGCATCAAACAGCAAAAACAGCATATTGGCCTGAACTTGCCTAGGCATTGTTATGTAGGCTTCTCTGCCAGTGTCAGTTCTTCAGAAAAATATTCTTTGTGTTTCTAATTCACTTATTAGTCCCTTGTTGAGAGCTAACAACTTCAACTAACCCCATGTTGATAACTGTCAATAACATCCACTTCAACTATTTTTTCTTTATTAAGGAATTACACATGTGTCCTTATCTCCACATTGCCCCCCCCACACACACACACACACCCCACTCATGCCCTCACCTCCTGGTGTCCATTGGTTAAGCTTATAAACATGCATACACTTCCTTTGGTTGATCTCTCCCCATTACCCCACCCTCCCCTACCTTCCCTCTGAGGTTTGGCGGTCTGATCCATGCTTCTCTGTCTCTGGATCCG
>NW_006292696.1:4865624-4868317 GCF_000327345.1 Myotis davidii | reverse complement strand
CTTTTGAAATCTATTTAGTTCTGTTGCCCATTTTTTGATTGGGTTGTTTATCTTTCTTTTGTTAAGTTGTATGAGTTCCCTGTAAATGTTGAAAATTAAACCCTTATTGGAGATAACATTGGCAAATATTTTCTCCCATGCAGTGGGCTTTCTTATTGTTTTGTTGATGGTTTCTTTTACTGTGCAGAAGCTTTTTATTTTGATGTAGTCCCATTTGTTTATTTTCTCTTTAGTTTTCATTGCCCTAGGAGCTGAATCGATGAAGATATTGCCACTTCAACTATTAATAAAAATATTACACTGAGCGAAATAAACCAGTTAGAGAAAAATAAATATCACATGATCTCATTCATGTGGAATCTAATGAACAAAATAAACTAATGAACAAAATAGAGCCAGAGACCTAGAAGCATGGAACAGACCGACAAATTTCAGAGGGAAGTTGAAGGTGTGGGGGGGAGATTAACCAGGGAATTTATATGCATATATGCGTAGCCCATGGACACAGACAATAGTGTGATGAAGGCCTGGGAGGGGCAGGTGTAGGATGGAGAGGGTCAATGGGGAAAAAAAACATGAAAGGGACACCTGTAATATTTTCAACAATCAAGATAAATTTTTTAAAATTAAGTATAATTATGGGACTCTAATAAATTACACCAATAAAGAAAAGAAGATCAAATTCCATCACTTCTTTCCTCACTCTCTCAAGTCATTGCTTCTTCTCCATCCATTTCCCTGCCATCATCCTTGTCTGTTGCCACGTCACATTATTGCCTGAGCATCATTCTGCCCAATCCTAGGCACGAAGTAAGAGTCTACACACTTGAAATCCAAGACTCACCTTTTGAAAGGATAAGAGCAAGGGATACGACTTTTTCTTAAAGTGTTTTCATTTATTTCCAAGCTCACAAAGATTGCACCAGCCCATGGTCCTCACATGGGCCTTGAGGGATGTGACAATGGGAGAAAGAGCACAGTTTCTGGGCCTTTGGTTATGCAGGGAAAACTCAGAGCCACAATACAGTGGGGCCTTATGAGTTTAATTTGTTCTGTTATGAAGCTCATAACTCAAATTACTCGTATGTCAAATCAAAAAGTGAACAAGTGAGACACGTGATGCTGGGCTGATGTTGTGGCGTTCACTGTGACGTTCACTGCGCCAACTAGCGGTGGGGTATCTGAAGCTGGCTCATAACCCGAATTTTAGCTCGCAACTCAAAGCAAAAGAATCGGCCGAGAGACGGCTCATGTCTCGAAAAACTCATTATTCGGGACACTCATAAGTCAAGGCCCCACTGTAAAGTGAAAGGAATTCTTTTCAGTGTTGGAGGAGTGGGGAGGACAGGGAGAGGGAGAGGGGGCTGGAACCGCTGTGGGCACACGTTGCCCAGGAATATTCTTAAGGAACAGGGATGTTCAATATTCAGATATAAATCATACGTAGTACTGCAGTATTCAATTGTCCCACCTCCCCAGTGTTTCAGGAACATTAGCTTGACCTCACTAAACCACTAAGTCACTTTTCCTTCCTTAAAGAAAAATAAGGGAAAAGACTGGAAGAGCAAGAAACAGCTTTCTTAATTCTTTCAAAATAGTATGACTCCCCCTTTGTATTGGTGGGAAGAAATGCAGGAGGATACGGGTAGGGTCGCTGTTAGAGCACCCTGGCTGCCAGGTAGCAATCTTATAAAGTCCATGCCATTGTTTTCTCATTCCTATATAGGAAGTTGCTGTCTATTTTAAAAAGTGCAGAAGTGTGTTCCTGGAACTTTCCAGAACCTGACCAGCCAGTGCCCAGCGCTCTCCTCTGTCACCTATCTCCCTGAGTGGCCCGGAGAGCAAGGAGCTCGGCCAGCAGATATCAGAGTTAAACTCCAGTGGCTGACCGTCTCAGCCCCCTTTTCCACACGCCCTCCCTCCTGAGCTGATTCAACCTCGGGATGCATGCAGAGCTCGAGTCTTTTGAACTTATTTACAAGTTTTATCATTATACTTGCCCACATTATGCAAGCAGTTTGCAATCTCCCCTAATTCTCTGACTTTAATTATATAATTGAACAAGCCCAAAACTCATTTTTCCCAGGAAACATTAAACATTACCATCTTAATGAAATTTGTAATGAAATGGTCCACTCTGCATGCAAATGACCGGTAGTGGCTGGGCCACTAGCTTATCGCTGGGCAAGGCAACAAGACAGATGCTCCTTCTTTTGTCAGTCGTGGGGGAATGGCAGGCTCGCCCACACTTTCGGCCAGAATGATAATTCCACAAGACGAGAAGACGGGTCTCTGTGAGACATATGGATATAATTAAGATTGGGTGACAAGACTTTAAATGAAGTAGGAACTGATCTTAACCTATACAAATCAAAACTTATTTTCAAAGCTGAAAGAACTCAAACTTTTCTTGCCAATTAAAAAAAAAAGTTAGCAACTGTCTTCCCTTCTCCAGAGACTAGAGGTCTGAGAGATTGACAGTTCTCTTCTCGACTTGCTTCCCAGGACTGAACGAAGGAAATGGGAAACATGTAAGAAACGTGGGGGGTCTTCTGAAATTCTCTGCATAATGAGTGAATGACTCTTCAAGTATCCATGCCTTCCCAGCTGCATTTTTCAAATACCCTTGTTGCAGGGGGATGGGAGCATGAGTGTGCAGGGGGGGGCCAGGGTGGAGGTTGGGTTAATGGGGG
>NW_006292696.1:4848885-4865542 GCF_000327345.1 Myotis davidii | reverse complement strand
TGGGGATTAATGGGGGGATAAGGACAAATTTGTAGTATCTTAACTAATTAAAAAAAAAAAAACAAATACCCTTGTTGCATAAAACTCAGATCGTTTATGCACTACAGACTGTCCCCACGCCAAAGTCCCTGCCTGCCAAGACAAGAAAGGCAACCTGTTCACACTTTTGTCCAAACAGCATGGACAACCATGTCCTGTGCCAAGTAGACACCAAATTAAAGTACTTAATGATGGCCACTGTTTATATAACAAATTCCCAGGTCCCAGGCCTTGTCAAATCTTTTCACTGCCAGAAACATGTCAAGATGCCCAAAGGCTCCCCATAGAGCCTTCCCCTGAACATGTATAGTCGTTAGAGAAGAGAATGCAATGGCTACACCTACCACAATACCCAGCTGAATAAATGTTATTTCCCTGCCTCCTAAGCGCCTCCATTTTCCCACAGAAAGACTTAATAGCAAGGGAAATTTTTGTCTGTAAAATTTTTAACAATTTTTAAATTATTGGAGTATCGTTCACATATCATATAATTTACCCATTCAAAGTGCACAATTCAATGATTTACAACATATTACATTGAACTTTATTTACAAGTTTTATCATTATACTTGCCCCTATACATTATGCAAGTTTGCAATCTCCCCTAATTCTCTGACTTTAATTATACGATTGAACAAGCCCAAAACTCATTTTTTTTAATTTTTTAATTGTGGCAAAATATATGTCATAAAATTTGCCATTTTTAAGTGTACAGTTCAGTGGCATTGATTACATTCAAAATATTGTCCAACCATCACCACTGTCTATTTTCAAAACTATTTCATCTCTCCAGACAGAAACTCTATAATCATTAAGTGAAAACTCTTCATTTCTCCTCACAGAGCCCCTAGAAGCCTCTGTTCTGCTTTCTATCTCTATGAACGTGCTTATTTCCAATATCTCAGATAAGTGGAATGCTATAACATTTGTCCTTCTGTGTCTGGCTCAGTTCACTTGGCATCTCGTCTTTAAGGGCCATCCATGTTGCAGCATGTATCAGAATCTTGGCTCTTTTTATGGCTGCAGAATATTCATTAAATGCATACACCACATTTTGTCTACCCAGTCATCTGTTGAGTATAGGCTTATTTTTTCAATACTTTGAGTGCAGAGATTTGAGAAATTTCATACTCAATTCATAGCACACTCTTGTCATCAGTCAACATGTGCCCCTCTCTCAGGTTTTGCTCATTTCTTCCTCCCTAGGAGCCTCTCCCACCCCGTGCACGCTAATGTGTTTGCTGTCGGTCCCTAATTATGTACGTAGGTTTGTAAAATATATAATTGTGTTGTTTGAATTTACACAAATGAATCTAATTTATAGAATTTCATTCTGTTTCTTACTTTTTCACTCACACTATGCTTTTAAGATCTACACCTATGTGCTCACTTCAGCAGCACGTGTATAAAATCGGAACGGTACAGAGAAGATTAGCATGGCCCCTGTGCAAATTCATGGAGTTATCCCACATTAAAAAAAAAAATCTACCCTGATGACTGTATCTTATTGTTTGATGTTTAGTCTCTGAAATGTGGCATAAAGGGATTAAATGGTCTCGTGCTATTATCTATTCTCCACGGAGGAAGCTGGCTCCCAGGGCAACTTCTGTGCTTCTCTGTGAGCTCTGAACAAATCTCTTAATCTCTCCAAGATTCGTTTCTTTATCTGTCTAATGAGGGGGTTACCCCAGAGCAGAGTCTTGATGGGCAGTTTGCCTCAAATGACCTGGGAAACTTGGCCAAAACACTATACCCAACCCAACAGCAAGATCCAAGGCAGTAAAGCCCTGGCATAAGCAAGTGTTGGGGGGGAGAAAAATAAAACACTTTCCAGATGATGCTGGTGCGCATCCCTAATTAAAACCCCTGTCTGAAATGGATCTCCACAGTCCCTTCCCTTCAATTTACTAAGAGTCTACAATGATAGGCAAAGGTCCTACAGAAAACCAAAGGCTCGAAGCTGGCAGTAAAAATGATGCCTGTGTCCCAGCTCTTTGTTTTCTAAGTATAAAATCTATTTTAAAAGCATTTAGGCTACTTTATTGCTACCTTCTATAAGTACTATATTCCACGGATTAACTGCTCCCCGGTTAGCACACTCATCCATAACTCCACGGGCTCAGTCCCTCCTTAGCTCGGATCATGCCCTCTGGTCCTTGTATTTGATAAAAGCTGCAAGAGGCTGGGAACATTTTTCATCTCTATTCCCATCAGAAATTTGTGTAGCTCAATAGGGTCACCTCTGAGTCTCTGCTTTTGCAAGGAATACAGATCTGGTTTCTATAGTCTGGTTTGAAAAGAAGATGCCTGGACAATTCTACGTGTGAACAGCGCTGCTCTGCCTCAGCCTATGGGTCTTGTTCTGAATTCCGTAATCAGAACTCACCTTCACAGTCTTCCTGGCCCCCCAAATAACATTGTTTAAAACTTTAGAAATACAAACTATAGGAAGAAGAAAAATGTGACTATAATCCCACTCGGTGAAATAACGTCTTTCTCACATGTATGACCCCGGCCCAGTCGTCTTAGTTCAGGCTGACATGACGAAGTGCCTGCGCTGGGTGGTTTATAGACAGACATTCCTGTCCTCACAGCCAGAGGCTGGAAGTCCTCGATCAGGTGCCAGCAAGGCCGGTTTCTGGGGTGAGCTCTCTTCTGGGTTGCAGACTGCTGACCGGTACCCTCACCTGGCGAGAGCAGAGAGAGGAAACAAGCTCTCTCAGGACTCTCATGAGCATTCATCTCCTCAGGAGGCTCCACCTTCATCGCCTCCCAAAGGCCTCACCTCTGAACCACCACATTGGGGGATGGGGTTTTAACACATGAATTTGGGGGGAACACAAACATTCAGTCCATACCACTCTTATCTATTTTGTTAGGTCTGATCAAATAATTGAATTGATACCCCTCCCCCAGGAACTGGCTTTTCAGATCATTTCACTATGGACATTCCCTTTGCTGAGACCACATTTCACTTGCTGTGACCACATTCCATTATCTCCCCTTCGGGTAAGCATGAAGAAGTCTCCGCCCAGAAAAAAGCCCGCCAAAAGTCCTTTAAAAGCCGCTGACTCCCATCACTGGGTACTGGAGCCATCCAGGCTCCGCCACCTGGTGTGCAGATGATCAAATAAATTCGTAATCCCTCACCACTCTGGCCTCGTGCGTTCCTCCTTCCGCGACCTAAAGGCCACACCTCTAAACCACCACATTGGGGGATGGGGTTTTAACACATGAATTTGGGGGGAACACAAACATTCAGTCCATACCACTCTTATCTATTTTGTTAGGTCTGATCAAATAATTGAATTGATACCCCTCCCCCAGGAACTGGCTTTTCAGATCATTTCACTATGGACATTCCCTTTGCTGAGACCACATTTCACTGGCTGTGACCACATTCCATTATCTCCCCTTCGGTTAAGCATGAAGAAGTCTCCGCCCAGAAAAAAGCCCGCCAAAAGTCCTTTAAAAGCCGCTGACTCCCATCACTGGGTACTGGAGCCATCCAGGCTCCGCCACCTGGTGTGCAGATGATCAAATAAATTCGTAATCCCTCACCACTCTGGCCTCGTGCGTTCCTCCTTCCGCGACCTAAAGGCCACACCTCTAAACCACCACATTGGGGGATGGGGTTTTAACACATGAATTTGGGGGGGGAGGACATAAACATTCAGTCTATAACACTTTTACCTATTTCACTTAGTGGGTACTTTATTGGTCCCATTTCGGGCCCCACACTCAGGAATTATGTTTGTCCTCTCTTTTCCTTCCTCAATCCATCAGCCCAACCTCCAAATACACCCTGAATCCACCCCTGTCTTTCTGTTCCCATTCCTACCACCACACACCAAACGCCATCATCTCTCACCCGGCTGCTTGCTTAGCCTCCCTGGTAAGTTGCAGAAGGAATGAAAAGATATCGACAGAACCAGAAAACAAAAATATCCAGACTGGCTTAAAGATTTAGGGCAGAAATAAGGAAATTGAATTTCATACAAATAAATGTAAGCCTCTGCATTTACTTGCCAAAGTTCCATGGCATAAGTTACAAGATGAATAAAGGACTTGGGTGATTTATTTGACTGCAAGCTCAATTAAGAAAACAATGTGATGTGCCTGATAGAAAAAAAGAAAGAAAAAAAGGTCCATACTACTTTGGCCGAATGAATAAGAATGCAGCATCCAGTACAAAGGGCATAATATAGTCCTTTGTGCTGGTAGCACACAGTGTTTTGTTCTATGATACATATGATATATGAGTATCCATAACATTGAGCCAGATTCTGAGCAGAGTTAAACTGGGTCACATAAGCAACAGGTGAAAAAACTGGGGACACTTGTCTGGGAAAGACTGAGGGTCTAAAGGGCACACCCACACTTTGGAACACATGAGTATACCCCTGGCTGAAGGAGAAGTCTCCAAACAGGTAGTTCCAGGAGGGACAGACTGTGATTCAAAAGGAATCCTCACATCCTTCATAGCTCAGCTGTAATGCCGCCTCCTCGGAGAAGCCTACCCTGATAACCCTGCCATCACCCTGTTTCATTTCCTTCCTTTCATATACTGCCAGCTAGAGTTATCCTAGTTTTTGATTAAGCATATGCTGCCTCCTCGACTTTAATACAGCATCAGTGAGAGCTGGGATCTTGTGTATCCTGTTTATCATAACATTCAGGATCTAGGAAAGTGTAAGGCGCATAGTGGGAGCTCAATAAATACTCGGGAAGGAATGACTGCCCTCCTCTCCACAGCCGCTTCCAGCATTAAAGGGTCATGAACAGTCATTCTCAAGGAGATTAGCAATAGCATTTGGGGTTCCTGCTGGGAAAAGAGCTGAGTTCATTATCTCCCGCCTCCTGGGGCTTCCCCCTCACTCAGTAGTTTCCATTCTGTGACTCAATCTGCAGGTCCACACCACGGATTCCTTGGCTGTCCTCTGTCCTCAGAGTGTCCTTGGATCGGAACCTTACTTCGGGTTCTCCCCAGAGTGAGCTCCCTAGATTCAGATGCGGTTCCTGAAGTCCAGGACATTGTGACCTTTGACCTTCTTCGTGCTAGGTCACATGGAGGTGTTTGGAGACCCAGGTATTGTGGAAACCAAGTGGAAGTCTCCAGAATACTACTCCCCACAGCCTGGTACATCCCTTCCTAAAAGGTGAACTGAATCCAGCAGGTGGATTTTGTCTCCGGTCACAGCTTTAGAAGGCTGCTTTAAATGTCCAGCCACTAGAATAATAATGTCACCGCAGCCTAGAGACAGGCAAACCTACCCATGGTGTATTTTTAAATTAAAAAGCCAGTTAAGAAACAATAGGTTGAATATAATCTTCTATTCTCTTGTAAAATAAAATACACATGAAAGGTTTGGCAGGAAATATACCAAAATGTCAACTGTGTAATCGCCGGGCAGGGGGGTAACATGGGCATCTTTCTTTTCTTTGTTATAACTTTGAAAAATCATTAGCAATTATTCAAAAGCAACTTTTTACTTTCATAATTTCAAAAAAGGGTAGTTTGGGGTAAAAAGGTGGTTTGACCTGGCACTTGGGACCCATCAGGAGGCCGGGGAGAGGAGCGCAGCTGGCGACTGCCGAGCCCCCACTGCCGCGAGTGCTTCTGCTTCCTCCTTTTAATCCTCACAACCCGCCCCTGAAGCAGTAGCCCCATTTCATAGCTTGGAAAACTGAGACTCGGGGAAGGTTCACAATTTGCCGAAGGCCTCCAATTTGGTAGAGATGAGATGTCAATCCAACCCTGCACAGTGCTTCCCGGGAAAGACACAAGCTCTCCCTCTGAGCTGGAGCCGAGGCTGGGCCACAGAAGCACCAGTCCTTGGGTTTCGGTGGATTTGACATTAATGAGTCTCAGCGTTTCAGAGTCCTCTGTCCGTGGTCGACTGTTACCCGCGGAACGGTGCGTGGCAGCACTGAGGACACCGGGGAGCTTGTTAGGCATGAAGAATCTCAGGCTCCATCTCACACCTACGGAATCAGACTCTGCTTTTTAGCAGGATGCCCAGGTGATTCACCTGCTCCTCACAGTCGGAGAAACGCTGCTTTTAAATGCCTCCCCAGCCCCGCTGCCTGCCCGGATTGCTATGGAAACCACCATCCCTGGCCTCTCCTCCCATGTCCCTCTCTTCCCCTGAAACAAAGAGCTCTGTCAGACATTCACACAAGCCTCGGGGCCCGAGAGGAGAAATGCTACCCACAAAGATACTTTATTAATCAAAATAATGCCTGGCACTTCCTGGTTTATGTGTGTTAGCCTCAAGGCGAGCTGGGCCTGGTCCCTCCACACCAGCCAGAGCAGTGGTGGGCTGATAAATGTTTAACAACCAATTTCCAAGGAATAAATACTCCCACCAGGACCAATTCCAAGGCCCCGCGATGATGTCACTGGACATGGACTTGAGAAGGGACGCGCACAGTTGGTTAACAGGAGCAGACAGGGGCAGGGGGCATCGGCCCCGGGGCCCCACGCAGCCGGAGACTCATTTTCTGAGTCGAGGTCTTTCGTACGAGAGGGGAAGCGGCAGTATTCTTTCAGCTAATGAGGACATAATGTTTTATTGTTGGCTTCCACAACCATTTAAATTTATCCATCTCTAATTAGTTTTGGCAAACAGAAAATGACTCGCCAAATATAATCTGCAACAGCCTGTCAGACCGTAAAATTGTCTGTGCTGGCTGTGTGCTCGGAAATCGGAGGGAGTCCTGGGTCTGCAGTGGAGCCAGGCTGGGGAGCCTGGGCTCAGCCTCGTGAATAAAACATTTCCAGCAGCTTGTAGGTGGGAGCAGAAAGGGGTTCAGGCAGAGCCTGTGCCATCTATTTCCGCCTGACTCTTCAGTGTCTACTCTTGTTCATTTCTCAACAGGGACAAGGCAGGGCAGCAGCGCAGTTCTGAGCTAGGAAGATAGACAGTCCAGCTGGGAGGGGATCCGAGGAGGAGCTGGATTGACAGAGAGGAGAGGGAAGGACACATGGGTGATGGGAAACTGGGAACACACACAGAGAGGAAGGAAATGAGAACTATTTGCAACACATTGGGTAGGTCTGTTTGGCGGGAGGACCAAGTTGTTCATTGTTGTCATCATTATTAACCGCCACCCACTGAGCATTTACCATATGCCAGGCTCTATGCTAAACAATGTAAGCCAATTATCTCAATGACTGCACAGAAATCCTGTATCATCGCCATCATCATCATCGTCATCATCTCCATTTTACAGGGGAGGAAACTGTGGTTTAAAAGTTTAAGGTATTTGCTCACGGTTGCACAGCTGGTAAGAAAAGGGGGCAGACTCCAACCCAGTTCTATCAGATTCTGAAGCCCATGCTGTAAGCACCTCAATACATCACCTTAAATGTGTCGGGTGGGGGGGGGGGGGGGACACGGTGAAGGCTGCATATCCTTTACCATCTGGCCTTTGAAGTATATAGAGTGATGCATGCTGTAAGCACCTCAATACATCACCTTAAATGTGTCGGGTGGGGGGGGGGGGGCGGGAAAGGGAGATGTCCCACCCTGAGAAGCTTCCTCTGAGCAGCCAGAGGGCAGAAGAAATAGAGAAGGGAGGGACCACCGACTTCCCCCAGGTCCTGAGGGCTGAGAGCGGAGTGCTGAGTTCCAATAGTCTAACCTACATTCTGCCCAGCTCAGACCGTTCAGTTCCAGAAATGACATTTCCAGAGGAACAGTGACAAAGCAGAGGGGAATGACGAGATGATGGGAAAACTCAAAAGCCACCCCTGTTGGGAAGAAATCAGGCCAGAAAGGATGAGGCTGAACCAACAAACACATTTGTCAGAGACAGCTGGTCCCTCTTCCGCAGGACACAGCGAGACCATGTTTTCCAGTCGTCCTCGCAGGTCAGTGTGGCCATAGACTGAGTTCTAGCCAATGGGACGTGGGTGGAAGTGATGGAACAGACCTCCAGGCTCGGGCCCTGGAACTGCCCATGCGCAATCCTCGCGCTCTTTCCCCTCCTCGGGGACCATGGAAACCGTCTGATGATGCAGGTAGAGCCTCAGGATGAAAGGAGCCTGGTCTCTGAATTACTGCTTAGAGACAAGCTTCTCACCAATCAAAAACAATTAAACTTGATATGAGTAAGAAACAAACTTGTATTTATTAAGGTTCTCGTTTTAAAAGGCACCCTTGCCAAAGCAACTGGAACCATTAGCCTGGAGAAAATTCAGAGGTGGAGAGTAATCATGATATTCAACCACAAGTTAAAAGATTGGTTGATGATACTCCAAGGCAGGTAACTGAGACCAGGAGTAGTAACTCTAAAGAGACTGCTCATAACCCACATGCCTAACAATCATAAATGCCCAAAAATCTGGCTCCTGTCCACTCTCCAACCACATTTCCCATCACCCTATGGGCTCCCCACTCTCCCTTCTGTTCCATGAACTCTTTCTTGCCTTTGGGCCATGGGCATGCAGATCCCTCTGCCTCAGACACTCCTCCTGACACCTTACCGGCCTTACTCATACACTCCTTCCACAGCTGTGTATGCTCCATGCCACGCCGTGCCAGGCTCTGTTCTGGGTTTTTGGGATACAGCAGCGAACAAAACAGACAAAAATCCCTGCCCTCATGGACCTAAATTCTACCCAAAGATAAACACTATGAACAATGAACATAATAAATGAGTCACTAATATAGTATGTTAGGTGGTAAGTGCTGAAGGAATATAAGGAAAGGATGGCAAAGGAAGGAGGATTGGGCGTTCTGGGGCCAAGGTGGGGGTGTACCAGACAAGTAGCCATTTGAGGTTGGGTGCCCATGGTGATTGGCACCCTGGCATTTAGCCTCATGGAGAAGCTGATACTTGAGGGAGGAAAGGAGCTTAGAGAGTATCTGAGGGAGAGTGTTCCAGGCAGAGGGAACAGCTGAAGTTCCTGTGGTGGGAGCATCTCTGGTTTGTTCAAAGAACAGCACAGAGGCCAGTGTGCTGGAGCGAAGGGAGCAAGAAGGGGTTGAGTAAGCGAGGGGATGAGAGAGGCAACAGGGACACCTGAGGATTCAGATCAAATGTCACTTCTTAACGGAGGCCACTGGGAACCCCCAAATCTGAACTCCATTTCCATCCCTCAATCCCATTATCGTCTCTCACAGCACTTTTGTCTTTTATGACATTGTGTACGTTAGGTAGGGCGGCCACAACAAACTGCGTGCCTGGAACAGGAATGCATTGTCTCACGGTTCTGGGGGTCAGATTCTGAAGTCAAGGCGTCAGCAGGGTTGGTGTCTGCCTGTGTCTCTTCACATCATCTTCCTTCTATGCGTGTCTGCGTCCAAATGTCCCCTTTTTCTAAGGACACCAGTCCTATTGGACTAGGGCCCACACTAATGACCTCATTTAACTTGATTGCCTCTGCAAATAAGGTCACATTCGGACAGACTAGGGGTTAGGACTTCAATGTGTAAATTTAGGGGAAGACAATTTAGCTCATAACAGACATGGTAAGTTATGATTATTTTACCCATGCGTTGAATTGTTTAGTGTCTGCAACCTCTGTAGGTGCCACTGAGGCAGGGCCCAGCCGATTTCAGGCCTCTCCCCGCACCCAGCACCTGGTCCAGTGCTATTTGGTGCTTCATTCATATTTGTTGACCCCATGAGTGGCTGTTGGAGTGAGCTGCCTCCAGAGGCAGTGGCTACCAGCGGCGGAGTCACTGGGACAGGTTTGGTCATCATCCCAGGACACAGGTCATCACAGAGCGAACTCTAAAACCCGTTCCCACCCTGAGAGTTTGTATTTCCCTAGCAATCCTGAAATAAAGCCTGAAGTTCATTTTGTTCTGCTGCAAACAGGCAACCTCCTCTTGCCCTTCAGTTCTGCCGCCTTCTTTCCTTCCCTTTAAAAGCCTCTGCCCTCAGGGCTGCCCCTCAGGGCTGGGCTGTGTTGTGTTGACAAATGAGAAATCCTACTGGGTTCCCAGCCTGATTCTGCCCCGTTAGCCATCTGAAAGAACCACCAGGTAATAACTGCTGTGGTTTTAATAAAGCCGGGGTTACTCAACTCTCTCCTCTCCTCCCCCCGCCCCCTTGCAGTCTCCTTCACACAGCCAGTTGCTACGGAAGGACGCTGCCTAGTGTGTAAGTGGGAACCTTCTGGACAGAGACCAAGAAAGCATCCAAACCTTCATCGGGAAAAGCTTGCAGGAAAACAGCCAAGAGAGCAAAGGTGTAGTGCAGACTCCGGTCTCCCTTCCTGTCCGCGTGCTGATTTGAGGTGGAACTTGAGAGATGTCGTTTAACCTCTCTGGATCAGAAACTTAAAGTAACAGAAACATTTAGAAACAGTTGAATGACTTGCTAGGGTGGTGGGACTGGGGGTGTTTTTTGGTTTCTTCCTCATTCATTTCTGCTTCTGTTGCCTTAATGCTGCTTGTCCAGCGATTACAGTTTGCTTTTCATCACTAAACTAGGCATGCTGTTGATATGCCCCAAAAGGGAGTCAGACATCTGCTCCCTGGTGCATGTGGAATAAGCTTCTTTTTAAATGCATTTCTAGAGCCAGCTGGGGCATGATGAGTGGGGAGCAGGGTGCAGCAAGACCTTTTGGACCCTGTAAACTTGGCCATCAGGAGTGGGCCACACCCAAACACGTGAAATAAGATGGTTCCCAGAGGGGAAGTCAGGTGTGGCTACTGATTAGGAAAGGAAATGTCTGCCCCCCCTTCCTCGGCATGGCTCAGTGGTTGAGCGTCAACCTATGAACCAGGAGGTCATGGTTGGATTCCTGGTCAGGGTATATGCCCAGGTTGTGGGCTCAATCCCCCCGGGGGGGGGGGGGGGGCTGGAAGCAGCCAATCAATGATTCCCTCGCATCATTGATGTTCTCGCTCTTTCTCCCTCTCTCTTCCTTTCTGAAATCAATAAAAAGATTTTAAAAAAAAAAAAGAAAAGAAAATGCCTGTTGCCTGGCCAAGAATTATACCAATAGCCAAAATTTCTCACAGCAGCAACTCACATGGGCACAATATTTTCCTTTTTTAAGCCGTTTCACATACTCAATCTCATTCAACCTTCAACATTGCCCTTGTGAGGTCCTTGGTTACCATACACATGTTATAGGACACAAACTGATTTGGATAGATTACTGTCTTCATTCTTCCCTTGCACACTAGTGATGTATCAGCAAAGGTGGTGATATCTACAGCAGAGAATTCTGTTCCTGGGAAGAATTATGTTCCATGAATTCACTTAGCCAGGCCCTTAGAGATGGATTCTTTGAACTACACAGAGGTATGAAGGCTAACCCATCAGGGTACCCAAATGGCCTGATCAGGAAGCCCGACAGCCTGGTGCAAAAGTTCTCAAGCTTTTCCCCATTGAGACTCAGGTGAAAGACGACATCAGGGTGTGATGCACCTCCATGAACATCCTCAGGGGCACACTCAGGTCCCAGTCACTCACTGACAGGACTTTCCCACCTGAACAGGAAAGTAGCCTACAGCACAGGTGAGCCAGAAGGCGGGTGGGTAACTCATTGGATACCTCCGGATTCTCCCAACCACTAGCATGGGAAGCAGCTCTGTGCAGCGGCTAAGAGCACGGCCTTTGGTGACAGACAGAACATGGCTTCCAATATTGGTTCTCATTCTTTCTCGCTACATGACCCTGAGCAAGTTTATTTACCTCTCTGACCCTCAGTTTTTATAAATTGGGAATAAGAACACCCATCTCCTAGGACAGTGATGGCGAACATTTTGAGCTCAGCGTGTCAGCATTTTGAAAAACC
The DNA here is from genome assembly GCF_000327345.1 of Myotis davidii. Classification (NCBI taxonomy): domain Eukaryota; kingdom Metazoa; phylum Chordata; class Mammalia; order Chiroptera; family Vespertilionidae; genus Myotis; species Myotis davidii. Next base: position 4,853,739 of record NW_006292696.1, on the reverse strand, counting down.
CTAACTTAACTCTGGTGCCGTGTCACATATAAAAATTTTTTGATATTTGCAACCATAGTAAAACAAAGACTTATATTTTTGATATTTATTTTATATATTTAAATGCCATTTAACAAAGAAAAATCAACCAAAAAAATGAGTTCACGTGTCACCTCTGACACACGTGATAGGTTCGCCATCACTGTCCTAGGATATCCCAGTGAGGATAAATAAGATAATACAGTGGTGCCCCGCGTAACATTTCAGTCAACACAGACCCGCATACACAATGGTGATGTGCCATATAGCTTAGGTGTGCACGCTCGGTGATGTTTGCACAACCACAAAGTCGCTTAAGGATGAATTTCTCAGGGCGAATCCCTGTCATGAAGCAGGGTGGGACTGTGCGCACATACAAAGCTCTTTCCAACAGGCTTAGGACACAGCACACATTCAGTCATTGTTAATTCATTATAGCAGCAGTAGTGCTACTAGAAATCACTTGAAAACTTCAGAAATTACCACAACACACTAGACAAGCTCTGGCTCTCAGTAGCCTTGTTCCCAGAGTTCTGCCCACAAAGAGTCAAGAGTTGGGCAGTTGGTATGATAAAGATCAGGATGAAAGCTGGACCATTCCAGCGGAAATCCTGCCAATTTCTGTGGAGTTTCCTCATTGAGAATTAAACCCTGTGGAGGGCATAGGAGAAAAGGTCAGAAAACCCATAAAGAGATGTGCTGATAAATCAGGGGAGAGAACTTGGCATGCCCAGCAACATTTACAAGCAAAACACACACAGAGATCTCTTTGGAAGGCTTCTGAAAGAAGGACGGGGTGGGCCTAGACCAGTGGTCGGCAAACTCATTAGTCAACAGAGGCAAATATCAACAGTACAACGATTGAAATTTCTTTTGAGAGCCAAATTTTTTAAACTTAAACTATATAGGTAGGTACATTGTTATTGACTTAATTAGGGTACTCCTAAGGCTTAGGAAGAGCCACACTCAAGGGGCCAAAGAGCTGCATGTGGCTCGCGAGCCGCAGTTTGCCGACCACTGGCCTAGACTTAGAGCACGACCTTTGGTGGGGTGGGCCTTGACGTACAGGTAAGATTTGGGTGGGAGAAAAGAGGCAGTCACAGCCAGGGATGCAAGACAAGGAGGAGCAAGCACATCACCGAAGCAGGAGTCTGTGCCAGAGCTCTGGGAGCAAAAGTCTGCTTTGCCTCCTTCTCCTTGCCTCTCCATCATCCCCTCCCCTCCCCTAAATAACTCAGCCCTTTGGCTAAGCTATCAGGATGTTCCAGGTTGGTTCTGCTTGCAGGGTTTCCCCAGCTACCTAATTAAACATAGCGCATTTAATTGAATCATAGTGAGGCCCGTAGCTGATGTCTCTACACCCGGAAGGGAAAAGGTGGGGTACGATGAAAACCCACTGCGTCTTACTGGTGCCAGCTAGAACTCTGTAGATATTTTCAAACCTCAGCATAAAAAGAATGCTATTTGAGGCAATATCATGTATAGATTAAAGTAATCTCCCAAACAAGAGAAGAGAAGATATCCCTTTTCTACAACAACAGTTCAGTAAATTTTGTTTAGCTTGCGTAGGATACTGTTAATTACAGTAATTTATCAAAGTGGCACAAGGTGGTATTCACACACACAAAGAGTCCTTTCCCACAGTGGAAAATCCTCAGTTTTATAGAAGCTGAAGCTAGTACTAATTGAATTTTCACTTGGGTAGATAAAATCTTTAACAACGCCGGAATAACTAAATGCTCTTTGCTCAATGATGTGGATCGGGATGATTTACAACACCTTTCACACAATCATGCTAATTTTGCTTTCATATGATTAATTAAAACAATATGTTCATTCTTCCTAAAGTGGAATTAGGGCACCCAAGGAGGTGGCTTTTATTACCAACTTCCCTATCCAGCAATAAAAGCAATGTTCGCACACTGTCTCCAAGAGAGTGGTAGGCACACGGGGCGCTGATGAGGAGACTTGGTCACGTTCAGCGTTACTCTTTAGAAGGCAGTGGAGGTGAGTCTGATGGGCAGAGAGATGGTTCTAGACTTCAGAGCTAAAAAGGGTTTTTGAGGCAATGTCATGAAAACCTACCATTTTACAGATGAGAACACTGAAGCTTGGCAAGGCCAACGAGTTGTTCCCAACTTATAAGGCCCCATTTTTCTTTTTCCTTTTTTCTTTTTCTTTTCTTTTTTTGTTAATCCTCAACTGAGAATATTTTTTCATTGGTTTTTAGGGAGAATAGAAGAGAGAGGGAAAGACAGAGAGAAACATAGATGTGAGAGAAACACATCGATTAGTTGCCTCCCATATGAGCCCTGACCAGGGTCCTGGCTGGGGAGGAGCCTGCAACCAAGGCATGTGCCCTTGACCAGAATCAAACCCAGACTCTATCCACTGAGCCAAACTGGGTAGGGCATCAGGCCCCATTTTTGGTAGAACTGGTGTCAGTATCCAGCCACCCTATGACTTAACCCAGTCTTCTGGAGAAAGAGCACTGGATTGGGAGTCAGCAAACCTGGATTTAAGAGCCAATCCTACTGCTGACTCACTGTGGCACCTTACCAGGCATTGAATCTCTCTCACCTCCCCCTCCTGTAGAATTGGGATGATGGCATTGGCACTGTCCATCTTCCGGAATAAAGGGCCATGAGATAGACGGTGTTTGAGGCACTCCTCCATGCCTAAACCCATTGTCTCCTACATTTCCCAGACCCCTCACCTTAGTGCCTATACCCTCCACTTCTTAGAATCCCCAAAGGGGCCCCTTGTGTTTTCCAGCTGGAGGAGCTGAAGGCTGGGAGACAGCAAGGTCCAAGCTAATTAGTGGCGCAGGTGGACTGGAGCCCACCGGCACTGCCCCCTCTCCATGCGGCCTCCTCCCCACACCCGCTCCCTCGGAACCCTGCCCTCCGCCCTGGGTGACAGTGGATGGCAACTCTCTTGGGTGATGATCCTTAACACTGAGGGAGCCCTGTTCACCCTGAGGCACTGGTCCACCTAACCAGCCCACAAAAAAGAGACCCTTTTTTAGCAGGACCTCTGATACATGACTGGAATTCTTCAGCAGTTAAAGACAGAAAGGGCCTCAACCACCTTCACTTTACATTACAGATGAGAAAACTGAGACCCGGAGTGGGGGGCAGAGGGGGAGTACCATTTATTAAACACCTCTGATCTGCCAGACATGCTTAAGGGACTTTCTCAGGTGACCCCATTCAAGGACAAAAAGGAACGTATGGGTCATCTGGCTGCTAAGGGACCGCTCTGCTATACCTGCAAAGGTCAGCCCCCACACAGCTTCCTCCCCGACTATGAGCATGAGTGTGAACCAAGTGCTTGACATGAGCTAATTCAGTTAATCCTTCAAACAACCCTCTACAGTGGGTACTTCTCTCGCCTCCACTGTGAGATGAGTCACCTGCCGGAACTCACATGAACAGTGAGGCCAAAGGCTGAGATTCAGGGTGTTTACAACTACAGGGAATGATGCTCCCCATGCGAGTACAAAATAAAATCAACTGGGAGGCGCCAGGTACAGGTGTCACAAGCCTTCAAACTGGTAGCGCAGAGATTTCAAATGGACCTTCAAGAGCTCTTGCTTCTCCACAGGGGTCGCCGGCTCTTGCTCCCAGGATGACATTCACATAAGGACAGCCCTGCTCTCAGCCTCAGTCCCTAGGTTGATGGTGCGTGAGCCAATAGCTACCTCCTACCCCTCCCTTCTGCTTCACACCCCATTGGAGTGGGCAGACGGCCAAGTTCATCTGTGTCAGAGTCTTAAAACCCACTTGGCAGGTGGATGGCCAGTTTACCAGAAAGACCTGTGGGTTTCTCTAAGCTGACCTGGCAATCCAAAGGAGGGAAAGCAATAAAATAAAAAGCATGGGCGATATGGGCCATTACGGCAGGGAAAACAATGAGAGATTTATGATGAAAACATCATTTCATTCCTTATATTAATTCATCATTTTTATTATCACAACATCTCACCTTCTCAAACTCAGTACTTGTGAGCAAAGTCTAGAATTACACCAAATAGTCAAATGTTTCTTCTAGACGCTTTTAAAGTGAAAAAGCAAATTACAAGTATTTGTATTTCACATCTGCAAAGCAGAAGGCATTTTACATGTCTCTGCAAAATGGCCATAAATTATTTTGTCATCTTTTGAAGATAATTTCAAGTAGAGAAACAAAAACATAGTACACACTTCCCACAAACCACGATATTAAGACTCAGGCCCAGGTGGACTAGTGCAAAGACTGTGAGCTGGGAGTTGACTGACTGGGTCTTATTCCCGTCTTCACACTTACAAACTGTGTGACCTGGGCAAGTTATCTGTCTCGGCCCAGCCTCACTCTCCCTCTGTAACGTAGGGATGGTAAGTATGCAAACATGGTAGAGTCCTTATAAGGACTGAGATTATGTATGAAAATTCTCAATACGTGTTAGTGGCTATCAGCACATGGTTAGTTATTTGTGTCAACAAATATATTTGTTACATTAGTGAAAATTCTCCCTACTGGAAGAAACAGAAACCAGCTGAAATTAGCTTAAATGAGAAAGAGAGGGAATGCACTGGCTGACTCACCGGGACTCATGGTGGTGCTGGCCCCAGGCTAGTCAGGATCCCAAGTTCAGGCAGCATTCGCCTCCATTCAACACTCTGGATCTCATCTTGGCTCTGGTCTGTGAGTGTCCTCATTGTCTCAGCTCCTCGGGGCCATTGCTTCTGGGATCAAATCCCACCGCTCTTGACACAGGGGCAAGATGGAGCCACCACCTCCACCTTCAATTCAAAAAATTCCAGGGAAGTTATTTGCCTTTTCCATGCGGTGGGG
>NW_006292696.1:4844973-4848799 GCF_000327345.1 Myotis davidii | reverse complement strand
ATCCCACCAGAACCACATGGGGCAGGAGGGAAGTTTTCCAAAGGAAGAAGGGTGTGTTACGCTGAGACTAAAACAATAGGTGTTCATTAGTCCTGTTTTTAATGTGAACATCATGACGAAATCCCTTTAAAGAGTATACCCTACCCATGGACGTCTCTAATATTCAATAACACACATTATTCAACAGACAGTAGAGATGAGCACAGGTTGTACACACTTTGCAAACAGAGGTGAAGTGTACACTCTCTTCTACCCTCCACAGTGCCCTGCACAGAGCAGACACCTGGGCAGAGCAGAGCAGGCTTCTTGGACACCTTGGACAATCCAATAGGGGGTCACTCTCAGCCATGACAGTTATGTCAAGTGCAATTTCAAGGCTGAGGTAGTGGTATGTAAAGGGAATGTCCTTAGGAGGAGCCCAGGACCCCAAAACCACAAGTCTGGACACTTGTATGCATGGGACCTCCACCCCTTGTGCGCCATAAGAACTCAGAGCTCCAACCACTCGATGTTCGAGCCTGGCTGTACCCGGGTCACACTCAGAGCCCAACGGGACTTCCACTCCACAGGACATGTGCTGCCTCTGTGGCTACCTGGCTTGAGACCAACACCCACCTGTCCGCCAGTGGCCTGGACTGCACACCGGGCACTTGCTCTGCTCCCCCTCTCTGTGGGTAACCTATGCGCGACTCTAATGGCTTACTCGGGCAGTCTCCCCTGGTAAACTGGCATTGTGGGAAGGCACAACGTGTGTGAGTGACTCCTTTTGGGGACACTCTCTTGCTCACAATACACTCTCCGAAGTATTTCTGAAGTGACTAATAACTTAGCTCTGGAATCCAATTATGTCACTGTAGTGTTAGTTGGGATTCATGAGATTACGCTTCAGTTAAAAAATATAACCCCCAAATCTTTGTGACTCAGCACACATTTATTCCTCACTCATACCAAGCCCACCGTGGCACAGGTGGCTCTCCAGGGCCACTGTCCTCGGGAGAAGCTGAGGCCCAGGTGGATGGGGCTGCCCCATCCTGCAGGGCACCCTCTGTAGCACGCAGCCTCCTCAGCCAACACGCAGAAGGGAGCAGTAGGGGCATCTCCTACTGGCAGAAGTGACCCGAGTCATTCCACTCACAGCCATTGGGCTAGACCCGGTCACCAGCCCCACCTACTGCCAAGAATTGGGGACTATCCCCTTCCAAGTGCCTGGGAGGAGAGGAGAGTCAGATATGTGTGAGCTCTAACCGTCTCAACAAAAATCAACTGAAGTAAAACTATGATCCATAAAAATTATACCCCAATCTGTAAATATTAAGAGGATCTGGAGAAAATTGCCTCACACCTATCCCTAAGGCTTTCCTGCTGCTCCGTCACCGCACACCATTCCCCGCATTTCTGACTAAACCCACACGACAGGCCAGCAGGGCTAATTCCATTTGAAAGTTCCGTTTATTTATTTTGCACACTCCACTCTTAGAAATGACCTTCAAAATCCAATTGATCATACAATCTTACTAGAGGCAATTGGCAGTTCTTTGCAAAAAGCCTTTTTTAAAAAATATATATATGCCTACTCTTTGACTCTGTAATTCCATATCTATGACGTAAGCTGAGAAAATAAGCATGAGTGTGCACACAGATTTAGCCACAAGGATGTTCCTTGCAGCCCACTTACCACAGGGAAAAGTAAGAATTAACCTAAATGCCAGCAAGAGTGTGTTGTTGAAATAAATTAAAGTGTGCCCTCACCCCAGAGAACATGCATCCATTAATAATCACACTGTGAAGGTACCTTTATTAACATGAAAAGAAGTTTGCGATACATTAAGTGGGGAGGAAGCAGGCTATAGAATGGTACGTATATCGCATGCGCCTGGGAAAGATTCTGGAAGAAAATATATCAAGGAATTAATAACGTTTGCTCTTGTGTGGGCAGGGTTAGGGGTATTTTTATTTTCTCTTTTTTGGCTGGACTATTATTTTCTGCTCTTATAGGTATTGCCTTTGACATAAGAAATACGGGGTCATTTAGATTATAAATAAATAATATCCTTGGGCCGATCACACATCCACTGCTCACAATGGGGCTTCTATCTTGGAAACTGACTGCAGGCGATTCGGTTCTTTTAGTGTTTACTGTTCACAGCCACTACCGATGACAGCAATAGCAGGAGGTTTGGGGGAGACGGCACTGCCCAGTGTATAACCCCTTTCACAGCCACGAGAACTGTAAGGGAAGCAGCACAGGCCTTGCTAGCCTCCTCTTATAACTGAGGCTCTTAGTCACAAAGTGACTTGCCCCAGGTTGGGGATGGCATGAGCCTCCAGGCCTCTTCCCGGCCACTGCGCCGTCCAACACCAGGAAGTATCACTGTGTTCCAAGGTGCCCTTCTCATAGTGTATCATGTGAAAAGTGCCCCCTGGAGTTGTGCAGTGTTCAGTCCTTCTCAAACCCTTGCTGGGTAGCCACGGGCCCTCCTACGCTAATTAGCCAGCCTGTGCCAATGGTGGGTTACAGGTAAATAAGCAAATTAGTATTCATCAGGTACTTATTGAGCATCCCTATATGCTGGCACTTTTGGGGTACCTGAAACCAGTAAGTTTGGCCTTTATCCTTTAGGCAACAAGGAGATATTTGAGGGTCAGAGCTGTGTTTTAGAAAGAAAATCCTGGCAGAAATAAGAGTCAGTGGAGATGAGGCAGGGAGACCAGTGAGGCAGGAGGCCGCTGCTGTTGTCTGGGCAGGAGAACATAAACACCTAACCTCAGGCAGAGGTGCCGAGTGGTGGAGAGCATCGGCACCAGCATCATTCTGAGGACATTAGCAGGAGCTGCCGTGTACTGAGCACTTATTATGTGCCCTCGGCTCTGCCGGTGATTCACATAATGACCCCATTCAATCTTCAAACTAACCTGATTAGGGAGGTACGATTATTATCATCCCCATTTCCGAGATTAGGGTTCAAAAGCGTTAGGTCACCTGCCCAAGGTCACACAGCTAGTGTGCAGCAATGGTTTCAACTTAGGCCTATGTCACTTCAAAGCTTGTCCTCTGAGCCATCGGAACCAGTAAAAGAAGGTGAATGGCTAAATGGATGACAATGATGATAATGAGGAGGAGATATGCTCACGTCCAGAAATGTGGGATGCCATGGAATATCCACACAGACAAATCCTGTAGACACGGAGGAAGGCTGGGTCTGAAGACGAAGCTGACGGCATGAGAACTAACAAGCTCATGGAAAGAATGCAGGGGACAGACAGCCGTGAATGGAAGCCTGGAGACCTCCGCTTTAAAGGCTAGGGATGCTGTTTTGTTTTGTTTTTATGGTCTAAAGTTTTACATATGTCTCCTTTTTCCCCTATTGACCTCCCCTGCCCCCAGCCATTCCCACCCCAGGCCAGCCCCTACTGCCCCAGTCTCCCAGTGTCTGTGTCCATTGGTTATGCTAATATGCATGCATACAAGTCCTTTGGTTGCTCTCTAACAACCCCTCCCCCCCAGCACCTCCCCTGCCTTTTGTCTCTGGATCTATTTTTTTTCATCAGTTTATGTTGATCATTATACACCACATATGAGTGAGATCATGTGATATTTATCTTTCTCTGACTGACTTATGTCACTTAGCATAATGCATTCCAGGTCCATCCATGCTGTTGCAAATGGTAAAAGTTCCTTCATTTTTATAGCAGTGTAGTATTCCATCGTGTAGATATACCACAGTTTTCTAATCCACTCATATGCTGATGGGCACTTAGGCTGTTTCCAAATCTTAGCTATTGTAAATTGTGCTGCTATGAACATAGGGGTGCATATATCCTTTCT
>NW_006292696.1:4827524-4844573 GCF_000327345.1 Myotis davidii | reverse complement strand
ATGTAAGTTGGTGGTCTAGTTTCATTTTTTTTTTTGCATGTATCTAACCAAATTTCCCAGCACCATTTATTGAAGAGACTGTCTTGACTCCATTGTATGGTCTTGCCTCCTTTGTCAAATATTTCAATAGAGCATAATGTCTTGGGTCGATTTCTGGGTTCTCTGTTCTGTTCCATTGGTCTATGTCTGTTCTTGTGCCAGTACCAGGCAGGTTTGAGAACCGTGGCTTGGTAATATAGCTTGATATCTGGTATTGAGATCCCTCCCACTTTGTTCTTCTTTCTCAGGATTGCTGTGGCTATTCTGGGTCTTTTTTTGTTCCAGACTGCATGCTTTTCTCGGTAACCTCTAGTGCTTTTGGGCATTCAACATATGCCAGGCACTGTTCTATACACCAACTCATCCAATCCTCAGAATCACCTCGTTAGGTAGGCACCATCATTGTCCCTCTTGTACAGAGGGAAAACTGGGTCACAGAGCAGTTGCCCAGGATCACACAGCTAGAAGGACCGTGAAGGTATTGTGGACCCATTCATGAGGAAAGAGTCGCCACCTGAAGGAGGAAGGTGAGTGGACAGGACTTATAATCCAAGTGAAATGTAGACATGAAAATTCCAGAGTTCTCTGAAAAGTACAGAATTAGACGCCTTTGGTGTTGGAAGAGGCCAGAGAAATGCCCTTCGCCCAAAGCCAGGCACATGGGAGGATTGTGTTGTCTGGCCCTCTGTGTCTGTGTGGGGCTGTAGGACGAGGTCTGTCCAATGAATTGTGAGAGGACATGACATACGTCACTCCTAGGCCCATTGATTGCCAGTAAGCGACCCTCGACAGAACTCTTTCCTTCTGTCCTAGCAATCTCCCTCACCCTGAGACCCGGCCCAAGAGGACCTGGAGACAAGTCCCCAGCTAACTCACTGGGCACGCGGCATGAATGCGAAGTAAGCCTGCCTGATGCAAGGCCTTAAATATGACCTGCAGGGGGAAACTGAGGCGCCAAAAAGGGAGAGATCAGCCCAGCACCACAGAGCTGGCCGCCTGGGGGCAGCGAGGGGCAAGAAGCCCAGCCTCTGGCCCCCCCTCGTACCTTCCCCTCTGCCTCGCTGGACATCCCACACATCTTGCAAGTCTCTGTCCCTTCTAACCCGAAGCACATTCCACTTCTGTAAATCAGTGGCAAAGGCTGGATTAAACTAATCATTGCCTAATTCTTACAAACTGACTCCTGGTACAATGCACTCAGTACTCGGTTTTCTCCAGAGCTAGAGGGAGAAGGCATGTGGGTTCTGGAGGCATGCGGGAGGGTGACTCTGCTCTATTATTTATAGAATCGGGGCTAATTTAATTAAGTTTTGACAGAAAGTGCTCAATTTCACAGACAGTTGCCACCGTCCCTGCTGCAGTCTGGGTCTCCTCGTAGAAACTGACTCTGGTCCATCTTCCCGTTTGATGTATGAGGCTCTAAAACAGGGAGTGCGCAGGTCACCTTCGGAGGGGCCTTTGTCATTGCAATAACTAGAAGTAATTTACGGGCACCTGGAATTCGGGTTCTCTGTCTCTGACTGGGCGATAGACTGAAATTACAGGCTGGACGCTGGCAGCCAATCAGAAGGTCACAGTGACTCTGAAAGGAGTCAGGTCTTCTAGAATCTAGGGTAAGGAAACATCAGTGTCCGCTCGCAGCAAAGATTTCAGACCCAGCCTAACGACCCTTATTTGGGACTTACCTCACCTTTGAGGTGTCCTCCCCCCATCCAAGTCCCTCCCATCCTTCAAGGCCTCCCTGACCACCCTCACCTGTACCATACACTGTACACTCTGACTTTATCATTTCTTTGGCACTTGTCACCTTCTCCCTGCTCTTTAGATTTGTATGTCCAGACTCTGCAGATCATGTTTCTTATAGAAATAAGTCTCATCTCATGGGCCAACTCTGGTGAATGAGTGATGGCTGCCTAGAGTGCTATAGTGTTAAGAGTAGAGTGATTGATTAGCAAAGCCTGCAATGGGCATGGCCAGGTTTTAAAAAAAAAATGTATGATATATAAATTCTTCAAAGACAGGGTCCATAACACTCCCTTCCTTGTATTCCCAGGAATATTTGCATAGACACACAATGCATGCTCAAATATTATCTGATGACTAAATATTTTAACAATGACCTAACTCTAACGCATGAATCATATGTGTTCTAATTATGATTCCTTCAAACAGCCCCTAACACACAGATGTGTAGCCCTGACTCCCACCAGAAATGTTTCCAAAGCTAGAGTTTATATGTTTTTGACACACCAGCCACCTTCTCTGAATCTGAAAATATGGATGGCTTCTTAACTCCCAGTGCTATGGTTTTTAATGATTTTCAGCATTTCTGTAACTAGTAGCTCATTGATTGATTTCTACCTAGCTTTCATGAGGTAAAAGCTTACTTCCAGTTTACAGATTTGAAACAACTCATTAGTAGCACAAACATTTACCAAGTCTAATCATCACTTAAGGTCGAGGCCAGTGTCTCCTATAGTTATTTTCCCACAGAACATCAGCACTTTTATGGGGCCACCACATGTTTTTATTGTGGATAAAGAAGTTTGGGTCCAGCTGGTGTGGTGCAATAGCTGAGCAACGACCCATGAACCAGGAGGCCATGGTTCCATTCCCCATCAGGGCACATGCCGGGGTTCTGGGCTCAATCAGGAAGCGTGCAGGAAGCAGCCAATCGACGTTGGTGTTTCTCTCTCATCAGTGCTTCTCTCTCCCTCTCTTTCTAAAATCAATAAAAACATATTTTTTAAAAACCAAGTTTGGAAAGTATCAACAGGTTATCCTATGGTAGGACTTCTCAGAGCTTCTACTACATGAATGCGCTTGGTGAACTGCACTGAGAGCCCTCGACATGAAATATTTCTGACCTCTTTGACCCCAGAATCCCCTTAGACAAAAGTGCTCATCAAACTCCTGTCCTGACACTCATCTGAAGTGACCAGCGGGGACAGCAGAGTAGTTAGGAGCCTGGGCTCTAGAAGCCCCATGGGTTCAAGTTCTGGCTCTAGCACTCCCTGGCCGGGGCTCCAGCCTCCGCTTCCCTGCCTGTAACATGCAGATTCCAACTGGGCCTCACTCACAGGGTTGCCGTTGAGGACCGAGAGAGACAAGGTGGCAGAGTGTCCAGCTCATGTGAGCCCTCGGGAATGTTAGCTGATATCACTGCCCCAGAGTACAAGTCCGAGTGGGATGTATTTAAAAACAGAGCAAAAGGCCGCAGGGTGGGCTCCTCAGAAAGCAGACTCCCATGTGAAGTTCAGCATGCAGGAGGTTGCCTAAGGAGTGCTCTTGAGGTCAACATGGGGGAAGGGAAAGGAAGGGAAGGGAAGGGAAAGTAAGGGAGGGGAGAGAGAAAGCTGAGCTGTGATGCAGCCCTAGGATAGTGCGCCCGGGTAGATGTCTGAAGTGAAACCACCCTTCAGGCATGACCCAGGACTGGGAAGGCAAGACTTCACAACCATAGGGTCAGCCGTTGGATGCAGGCCACCCTGAAGGACTGACCTCGGGGAAGGGGATTCCCAGCAGCTCGGCCAGTCCCTCGTGGCCACCAGCATTCCCAGAAGCCAGACAAGTCCTCCAGCACAGGGGCATCGGAGCAGTGCACACATGTCCTGCATACAACAGCCACCACCACCACCAAACACACACACACACAAACACACACACACACACGCACGCACACACGCACACACACGCGCACACACACACACACACACAACAAAGCAAAAGCTTCCTTCCACCCTCTCGGAGGGAAACAGGGCAGTCTGCAGACATCAACCCAACCTAGTCATTTATTCAGCATTTATTAATGCCTGCCATATGCCAGGCCCCGCGGCTTAGGGCTGAGAAACAGGTACTGAGTCTGTAGCAACAATAATAATGTTTTCTCTTGACGTTTTAAGGCATAAAAATAAAGTCAGGGAAACACAGGAGGAAGGGATATCAAATCACGTGGAGCCAGGATATATTCTCAGGTGATCAGTCACCTGTTGGCCAGTGTGAAAAGGTGTTCACGCGAGTGAAGAAAGGGACGATGCAGGTTTTCCCCACAGCAATACATTCAGCGCTTCTCCCGGTGACTGGGCGGACCCGGCCAGCAGTGTGTGCTGCACGGAATTGAATCCCAGGGTTGGGGAAGCCTGGGCAGGCTCGAGGTACAGGAGGATTTATTGCTTTAGGTACTTAAAATGCCTCCCACTAAATCTGCTGTGACCTTCCCCCCCTGCCCATGGCCCCAAGTTAACCTCAGCCTGGGGCTGAGCAAAGGTGAACTGCACAGCCAAGCAGGCAACAGCAGCCCCAGGAAACAGGTAGGTGCCTGCTGGTGGGGAGAGAGCACCCTCTGCCTTAGCATCCATGGAAGGCTTGGCTGCTTTCCACTCTCAGCTGCAGTACTAGAGGCCTCCCTCCTCCTCCTCCTCCTCCTCCTCCTCCTCTTCTTCTCCCGCCTCACTCCTCTCATCCTCTCCTTCTCCCTGGGGGCCCTCAAGCATGGTTCTGCTTTCGCAGGAAATAGCTCTTGCTTTTCTCAGTGACCTTCTCACCTGTTTTATGTCTTGTCTTCTCAAGAAGGCAGCAACATTTCACATTTACATGGCACACTATGTTTTGGACCTGCTTCTGGGCCTCCCCCACCAAGAGGCAGGCACAGCAGAAATGAGCACATCTGCTCTGGAGATGAGCACTCGGAGGCCCAGAGAGGCAGAGCGATGCCCAAGGTCCCAGAGCAAAAGGCAGGACAGAAGCCAGGCCTCCTGCGCCACAAACTAGCCCCCTCTCCCCCAACCCCCGCACTGCCTCTCAGCCACAGGGCCAGGCCATGCATTGGCAATGTGTAGGTCAGGGTGAGAGGGAGGGGATTCAGCTTCCCAGGTGCCCCGTGCCTGCACTTATGTGCAAATATATTACCCATGCTGAGCACACCTAGAGAAGCCAAAGGGGTTTTCCTCTTTGTATTACCATCTAGCCAAAGCAACAGATTGAAATTTTGGAATAAAACAACCTGGGTTTGTTTGTTTGTTTTTAATATATATCTTTATCCATTTCAGAGAGGAAGGGAGAGGGAGAGAGAGATAGAAACATCAATGATGAGAGAGAATCATTGATTGGCTGCCTCCTGCACGCCCCACACTGGGTATCAAGCCCACAACCCTGGCATGTGCGCTGACCTGGGGTTGAACCCTGACCTTCTGGTTCACAGGTTGAACCTCAACCACTGAGCCACACCAGCCAGGTTTTTTGTTTGTGTTTTTCACCTTCACTGTCTCAAATGAATTTAGGAAATTCGGGTCCTCCAAGCCTGAATACTTTTCTTATCCAAGTTCTTGCTTTAAAATTTCCCAGGTACCCCTCTAAGAATGAATCTTTGGCAGGTATTCATTCTACACCTTTTGTTTTACTCAACAAGTACTCACTGAGCACCTCAGGTGGCCAGATGCTGGGCTAAGTGCCCAGGAGTCAGCTGAGGCCAGGCAGGCAGAGTCCTGCCCTCGGGGGTCCCACCGTCTGCAGGTTGACACGGTTATTGAACAGGTAAGTACAGTGCACAATTTAGAAACATGGCTCTTGGTGTTGGTGGGAGTTTAAAATAGTACAACCTTTCTGCCTGGCTGGCGTGGCTCAGTGGTTGAGCATTGAATCAGGAAGACATGGTTTAATTCCTGGTCAGCCCACATGCCCAGGTTGCAGGCTCAACCCCCAATAGGTGGCATGCAGGAGGTAGCCAATCAATAGTTCTCTCTCATCACTGATGTTTCTTTCTCCCTCTCCCTCTCCCTTCCTCTCTGAAACCAATTAATATATTTTTTTAAAAAATAGTACAACCTTTATGAAGAGCAATTCTAGCCATAGCTACAAAAATTTTAAATGTGCATCAGTTAGGATCCAGCAGATGCAAAAGTGAAACAAACGGAACCAAAACATCAGATACTAAAGCAAGGGCATAAAGTTATAGATGTGAAAACATTTGTTTCAACTTTATTAGTAATAACAAAACAAAGGCAGGGGAAGAGAATGAAGGAGGGAGGAATATAGTTTTTAAAATTATGGTACACTCATACTGTAGAGTATTATGAGCTCAATACATATATGAGATAGATCTATCTGTGCTGATGGGAAAACATTTATGAAATATGCTAAGTGAAAACGAGCAAGCTGGGAAACAATGCATGTGGTTTCTAATATCTAATATGGGGACATGGAGCTACACCTACGTAAGCACATATGGGCATGTATGTGACATGGATTTAGAGTCGCAGGAAAAAGTTAGAAAGGATACAGACCACACTGTTACCAGGGAATCTCTCAGGAACGGGATGGTGGTGGTTGAAATTGATAAACTTCCGAACTATTTGCAAGGTCACTTCACTGTTGTAATTTTCAAAACCCAGGATAGCAAATGAGGAGTATGAAATGCCCGGATGGATGGAGGAGAGAGTGCTATTTCTGAGCACAAGCAAGAGTTAGTCACCCTTCACGTCTCGTCTTTTTAACGTGTTTTTCCTATGAGCTCCAACCTGTCCTGCAGGCCCCCAAGCATCTTGCAATTTATAACCCCACCTAGTGGCCAACAGGTGAATTTCAGACACCAAAACTGGGAGTGGGGAAATACATTGTTTTTGCAAAAGGAGAGGAGGTGATGGACTGCGTGACTAAATGCTGCAAAGTACTAGCGACTAACTGGGGTCCTCAGGGGCCCCGCTGACCTCACAGTTGGCTGTGAGGAGAGAATGAGCCGAGTATGTATAGAGGCTAAGACTCCCAGTTCACACGCTTGCTTGTGCAAGAAACACAATTTCTCTTCTTTGTTACAACTCAGCTAAGCCTCTATTCGGAGTTCTTATTCTGCCAGGATGGAAGACACTTATTTTCAGTCAACACAGTACAGCCGGCCTATCCCCACCCCCACTCCCAATACTCGCATTCACTGTGACACCAGGATGTGTCCAAGTTCACAGGTAGGGTGCTGGGAATGGGGTTAGGTCCACACAGGCTGCTGTCAGACGCCCCTGTGCCTTTGCACTTGGCTCCCTCTGAGACCAGCCACACCCCTTTTTCTTCTGCTACTCCCTGGTGCTGAGCCCAGGGCAGGACAGGGGGTCCCTCTCTCCCAGGTCCACGAAGTGACAGGCTCTCACCCTCCATCTCAGCACTCCTCTGCACACAGGGCTCTCTGTCGAGTCTGGACAGTGCTGCGGGCGTTATAAACTCTCTGCCTTCCACACTCGTAAAGTCAGCTGGTGGGAGCATGACAAGCCCGCAGTCCTGCCCAGCCTCCTGAGAGGAGACGAGGGAACATGGTCCAGGGCCAAGTAGGCGCTACCCAGGGCTGCGGGGGGCGGGGGGGGGGGGGGGGGGGGGGGGGGGCTGGAATACAAGTGGGAAAGAGAAGAGGCTGACATGCCATGTGTGAATGTTTGGTAAAGGGCATATACTTGCCTGGGTTTAAATCCCCACACAGCCCCTCACCGGGAGAGATCAAACTACTTCAAGGACAATAGTATCCACGTCAGGCATCATTGTAGGAGTGGAAGGAGACAGAAGGATGCAGACACTGAATCAGTCTTGCTCCTTTCCATTTTGCTTACAAATCAAGACCAAAATGGTCACTGACCCATTGTAATTCAATCCAGAGTGCCCTACACAGCGCCCTCTGCCTGAAGGTCTGAACTTGAACTTCACACTGCTACCACTTACTCTCCGAAGGATGAGGCCAGAGAGTAGTGTCACCCTCATCAGCTGAGCCTCTACCCAGAGCTCCCAGGCCAACAGCTCTTCAGGAATTGTAACTTTGCCCAAGGCCGGAGCTGGTTGGAGCTAATGGCAACCTCTGCTCAATGCCTCCTCAGGGCTTCCTGTCCAAGACTTTTCTCGGAAAAGCCTTCACACATCTGGATGCTATGAAGCCTTGAACCAAGGAACAAATCTGTCCCTGGACCGATGAAGGCACTGGTTTTCCCAGCTTTAACAGCATCTGAAACAGCGTGCTGGACTACACACACACACACACACACACACACACACACACACATACCCAGCACTGAGGCTTACAGGCCTGCAGGAAGGGCCGTGAACTTGCGTTTCTAACAGGTCCCCTGAGAAGGCCTCCGTGGTGGTCATTTGGAGGCCATTCTCTGAGAAGCACTGGATGAGGTGAAAACACAGCTCAGTGGGAAGGGCCAAGGGGGACTCTAAGTCAGAGATTTGCCACGTAATTCATTCCCCCTGGGGTAAGCGTACAGGTATCGCACAGGGAAGCGTGTGCTGGTCTTGGGCATTCCTCGCTCAGGCTCACATTTGTCAGCACTCATTTTTCCCATTAAAATAAAAAATAATCGCTCCGACAACAAAGATGATGCTCCAGATCATTCTCGCCCTCTTGTGGATTGGCCCCCTCTCCCACAGACTTGGGAAAGCAAGGCAGCCACTAGACTGGGCACCTGCCACTCCCAAGTCCCTTCTTTAGAAAGTTCCCCCGGCCCATGGGACCCTGCTTCCTGCCATTTCTGATACGTAGACTTGACCAAAGATCAGCCAATCAGATTCACACACACACACACACACACATACCCAGCACTGAGGCTTACAGGCCTGCAGGAAGGGCCGTGAACTTGCGTTTCTAACAGGTCCCCTGAGAAGGCCTCCGTGGTGGTCATTTGGAGGCCATTCTCTGAGAAGCACTGGATGAGGTGAAAACACAGCTCAGTGGGAAGGGCCAAGGGGGACTCTAAGTCAGAGATTTGCCACGTAATTCATTCCCCCTGGGGTAAGCGTACAGGTATCGCACAGGGAAGCGTGTGCTGGTCTTGGGCATTCCTCGCTCAGGCTCACATTTGTCAGCACTCATTTTTCCCATTAAAATAAAAAATAATCTGACCAGTGATTCTCTCTCATCATTGATGTTTCTATCTCTCTCTCCCTCTCCTTCTCTGAAATCAATAAAAATATATTTTAACAAATGGAAAATATGACATGGCTGGTGCTAGAAAATGTCAGGCCTCATTGGAAAGAATTTCCTTCAACTCCAAGACCCAAATACCACTCCAGCATAAGCCACCTGGCCCCTGGGAATTTGACATTGGGATTCAGAGACATCTAGTCAGCATCTGAAACTGGCCGAACTGATCATTGCCAGAATGCACCTGACAAGCAGAAGAAACTAAACTTAGGGGGAAAGAACAGAGTGACAGCAATCAGGTGCAGAGATGACAAGCATAGCCCTGCGGCATCCCAGACCCCAGCTTCTATCTCTTCCTGAGGCCTCCCTGGGGCCTTCCTCCTCTCCTCCCCCTTGAGTTCCATGTGACACGTTACATCCTCATCATCATTTCCCCTTTTCTACTCTAGCTAGCTCTAGTCAGAATCTCTCGTTTATTCCGTTATCGCCAGTTTGAGCATCCACGCTGAGCCGGGTGCTGTCCTTGGTGCTGAAGAAACAGCGGTGACCACAACACACATTCCTGATCCCTTGGAGCTTGCGGGCAACCAGCTCTGATATCCTCAACCCAGGACACCACGGTAGCCCTTACGCCTGCCACAATGTAGAGAAATGCACACACAGAAAGAAAAGTTGTAGGAAAATATATCCAGTTTATTGAGCATCTACTACATGCCAGGCACACTGCTAAGTGCTTTACATGCACCTTCTCTCACAATAGCCCTATGAGGCAGGTACTACATTTGTTCAAGGACAGACAGAATTCACACCTACATAGTCTGAATCTTGAGAGCCACTAAGAGACCAGAGAGAGAGAGAAAGTTCCAGAACAAAGGCAAACAATGAGGGAAGATGCACACATTTACACTCACACAGACAGGGAGAATTCGGGCCAGCCATGTCAGCACAGACAGGCATCCTTCCGTTCTGTGTCAGGTGCTGCCTCTCTGCTTCACCTCCACCCCATAAGGAGGCAAAAATCAGCCCCTCCCTCTTCAGAAACAACCTCGAGGAGCCGTTGGGCTCAGTAATACTTTAATTGGACCGGAGTCTTCCAAATGCAGCCTCCTGAGAACAGCAGGACGCATTTCCACCTGCCTTTCAGAACGCATGCCCTCCCTGGATGGCATATGAATGCTTTTAGGGAAATGCCAGAAATCACTTTAAGTGCTTTCCACCAGTGGGTCAGCACTTACCTGCGGATGCTTCCCTGGGAACCCCATTCAGTTCCCTTTCAGTTCCACCCCCTCCGCTCCCCACCAGGCTGGGGGAGCAGCGAGCAGCTCTGATCCGGATGGTGTGGATAGTCTTTGCCAACAGCCTCTCTCCGCTCAGTGTGGGCGAGTGAAGCATTCCAAGGCTGACCAAGGCTCCAAGCCTGCAGAGCCTGGGAAGGACCCCAGATTGTAAGAGGCAAGAGAGAACAGGGAAGTGGGGTGCAGAGACACGGTGTGTGCACCTCAGCTTCCTCATCTGTGACGCCAAGAACCTCCAATCTGCCCCCCTAGAAGCAGGTTCCATTTGCTGAGCCCAGGCACTGTGCTGGATGCATTTGCACATTATTTTCAAGAACCCTAGTGTTACAGAAGACCGGAGAAAAACCAAGCCACGCTTAGAGAAAGGGAGTTACATTTTATTTATAAATTCTGCTCAGGGCCAGAATAAAATGTGTCTTTCAAATTCTGGGTCCCCAACATGGAGGAAACTCTATTTATACTTTTTCCAGTCCTTTGTCTCCCAAATTTGGAATAAGACTTCCGGGCCTTCTGAGAAAGAAGGCCTGCATGCTAGGAAGGGGCCATGAGACCATATCTCAAGGCCTGGCCTGGTGTCAGCACTGACAACTCTGTCTGGGGCATAGCTTACGGCCTCTCTGGAATGGGAGGAGTCTTATTTTCCTTATTTTTTAAGCAAGTAAGCATTTACAGAAGCCATACTATCGGGGTTAAAATTTCAAAGGGAGGATTCGAGTACCACATTTTCGTACTCCACCTTCTTGACCAGAAGTACATTCTTTTATTTATTTGTTTATTTATTTAAATTTTTCTAAAAAAAGCTTTAAAGGAATTCTTACAGCGTGCAAAAACTTTGACGATCTGATCAGAACTTTAGCCTAGTCCAGCTGCCAGAAAACATATTTGGATCCATAATTTTTATTTTTTTTATTTTGTGTTTTGTATTGTGCTATCTATGTATATTTGTTATAGCTCTACATAGTATATTACCAGTACTAGATGGTACTGCCAAAAATTGATTGGTAAATTCAAATTTAGATTGTAAAAGGGCTCTCTATTCAGTTGGTTTAAAACAAATGAGCACTCATACAAATTGGAGAAATAATGGACGCTAACCTAACTGCTTTTAAAGTGAACATGATCTAGGCTCAATCTGTAGTAAGTAAGAACTAGCTTGAGGATGTTGGTTTAATTAAGGACACACAGTTGACCACTACTCTGTAACTTTGGACCTAACCGACCAGATGGAAAGTGAGGGTAATAAATTTGGAATCTAGCATTTTACAAGGCTAGAAGGGCACAAGATGCCTCAGATGAGGACCCAGACATTTATGATAAAGCCCGATTAGGTTGTTAGGGTGATTGAAAATGATTGCGTATAGAGAATAAGATGTATGCTTGGTAAAAGAACTTACAAGTAACGGAACACATTTTTTTGAAGAAAAAGAAAGTAATCTTGTCCTAAAGTACATGATGCTCTACAATAAAAAAGGGAAAAGGTAGAACAAAAGATGAAATGCTTATGAAAGTTACAGAAAGTTTGTGCATGATGCAGAAGGTTCACGGAAAAGGAGTCTTGAAAAAGAAATCTTATGTGTGGTCAAACTAAGTTTGGAATGGATTCATTTAAGTTAAAGTACGCAGAATTGGGATTTAGATTTCTCTCTCTGTTGAAAGGACAAAAGGGTTTTTTTTTCTATAGTCTTGGTATGCTCTTAATAGGAAATTATAAAAGAGAGTAAACATGCACTCTGCATCATCAGGTATGTGAGTGCTTAGGTAAACCAAATCTTAATATCTAAAGAGCTGGGTTTTCCTACTAACCATTTAACTTTCTATAATTCCTTGTGAAGTTGTTTAAGTGAATGAGTAAAAGCATAACTAAAATGATGGAATCTCTCTTTACAAAAGGGAAAAATAAAACTAATTGGGTCTATTTGATGTTTGGAAAGTGACTTTCAATCTAATCGCGGCCCCCTCCAAGGATAAAAATGTGATAATGATGATCCATATGTATTCTTATTGGGTGGGGCTATGGCCACAGCAGTTACTAAAACACTTCCCGAAAGGATTTTTGCTGCTTGGAAAATCCTCATAGAGTCCCATAGGGATCGGGGAACCCATTTCACTAGACAAATTCAACACCAGGGGTGCCAATCTTGGCTGATACTGTAGCATTTCCTTTGCACGTATCACTGCGGTTCTCTAGTTTCGTAGAACAAACTGAACAGATAGATGAAATTCAAATGGTAAAACATGTTGAATCTTTTCATCTGCCTTGGCTAAAGTCTTTCCCTTGGTATTGCTTAACTTAAGATCAATTCCTATTTGTATACATCAACTGCCCCCTTCTGAAATTGTTACTGGAAGGCCTATCCTCTGAGGTTAGATGAGGGAATGTGCAAACTTGCCTTATTAAGGAGAGTTTTTTTTTTAAATATATATTATTGATTTTTTACAGAGAGGAAGGGAGAGAGATAGAGAGTCAGAAACATCGATGAGAGAGAAACATCGATCAGCCGCCTCCTGCACATCCCCCACCGGGGATGTGCCCGCAACCCAGGTACATGCCCTTGACCGGAATCGAACCTGGGACCTTTCAGTCTGCAGGCCGATGCTCTATCCACTGAGCCAAACCAGTTTCGGCTATTAAGGAGAGTTTTTAACTCATTGCTAAGAACTTACAAAGACTCTTGAAATTAACACAAGTTCATGGAGCAATCTTTCCATAACTCACTTCCAAGAGACAAAGACACTGAGCATCATGGCTACAACCTGGATACTTGGTCCATCAAAAAGACATCTCCACAAGGACTCCCTCCAGCCTTGCTGGGGTGGACCGTACCGGATGTTGTTAACTAATCCCTGAGTTGCCAGGTTAAAAGGTATTGATTTATGTTTTTCATTTTAAAGAGCCCTCGAACTTGCACCTCATTCACATGATTGAACATTCCAGCGCATAGAAGACCTCAAATTAGAGTTACCCAGAGCTCGGTTTTTGCCTTATCTTTGAGTCTGTATTTACCTTGCTGAAAGAGAGCAGAGCATGTTCTATTTTGTTGATATTGTTGCCTTGCCCTTTGTACCTCTGCAGAAATTCTTTCCTCCAAAGATTTGGAAACAGCTCAAATGCCCATCAGTAGATGAATGGATTTTTTTTTTAAGCTGTGGGCCTTAACTGGTTTGGCTCAGTGGATAGAGCGTTAGCCTGAGGACTGAAGGGTCCCAGGTTCAATTCCTGGGCATGTACCTTGGTTTCGGGCACATCCCCAGTAGTGGGTGTGCAGGAGGCAGCTGATCGATGCTTCTCTCTCATCGATGTTTCTAACTCTCTATCCCTCTCCCTGCCTGTCTGTAAAAAAATCAACAAAATTGCCGAAACCGGTTTGGCTCAGTGGATAGAGCGTCGGCCTGCAGACTGAAAGGTCCCAGGTTCGATTCCGGTCAAGGGCATGTGTCTGGGTTGCAGGCACATCCCCAGTGGGGAGTGTGCAGGAGGCAGCTGGTCGATGTTTCTCTCTCATCGATGTTTGTGGCTCTCTATCTCTCTCCTTTCCTCTCTGTAAAAACTCAATAAAATATATTTTAAAAAATCAACAAAATATATTTTTAAAGATAATAATAAAATAAAAAATAAAAAGCTGTGGGACATTTACACCATGGAATACTATGCAGCTGTAAAAAAGAAGGATCTCTTACCCTTTGAGACAGCCTGAAGGGACTTAGAGAGTATCATGCTAAGTGAAATAAGCCAGTCAGAGAAAGACAAGTATCACATGATCTCACTCATATGTGGAATCTAATGAGCAAAATAAACTGATGAACAAAAAGATTCAGAGACATTGAAGCATGCCACAGACTGACATACTTCAGAGGGAAGTGGGGGAAAGGAGAAGAAATTAACCAATGAATTTATATGAATACATGCATAGCCCATAGACAGACAATAGTGCGGGGAAGGCCTGGGGAGAGGGTATGGTGGAAGGGGTCAATGAGGGGGGAAAGGAGGACATCTGTAATAAGGATAAATTTAAAATTAACGATCAATTTAAAATTGTGAATGGCCAAGGCAGGGCCTCAGCCAAAGTTGCTGGGCGATCAAGCCACAAACTGGAAGGTGCTGAGCTCCAGGGAGGCCAACCGTGTGGCACAGGAGGTGAGCCAGAGGCTGGACACAAACAGCCGCGGTGAGAGCGGTGCCAGAAGCACACGCTGTGTGCGAAGGTGAGAGGACTTTGTCCAGCTGGTGATGGAGGTGTGCGAACTGCGGAGGGTTCTCTGCACAGGATTCACATCAGGAGGGTCTCCAGCAGCACCATGACCTTCAGAAGCCTCTTATCCCAAATGCCTGCTGAGCTTGGAAGACTGCCTGGAGCCGGAGCCGCCTGCAGGTCTAGGGGAGAGGCTGCCCTCACTGTGCGTCCACCCCTCTGCCCCCACCTGCATGAGGCTTCAGAGACTGGACTGTTTTTCTTAGGGCCCTTCTCCTGCCCCTGCTCCTCTGCTCCTATGTTTGCGGGGCTCCTTATTGAAGTATTTTGTTCTCTCAAGTTTTGTAATAAACTTGATTCTCCAGAAAGATGTACTGGGTGCTTTGTTTTTCTTCCTCTGCACAGAGCCGGGGCTGTGCCTCTGCAGGTGGAGAACGTGCAGTGATGTAGTACTGGGACTTTATGAGGGAACTCCAGCAGGAACCAGTGTGGTTCCGCAGGGAAATGGCCGCGCCCAGCCTGGCGGGCGGCTTCCAGGCACCGGGGGCACAGCAGTGGGCGAAGCGGGCAGACGTCTCCGTTCTCATGCAGCTGATGGCCTGGGTGTTCTGTGACCTCAGCAGGAGTCACCTCTGCTGACCTGTGGGCTGGGCCCCGTCCCTCTGTGCTAGAGTCTTTCTCAGGTGGGCTTTCCCTGTATAGAAGTCAGACTTTTTAAAAATATATATATTTTTATTGATTTCAGGGAGGATAAGAGAGAATCATGGATTGGCTGCCTTCTGCATGCCTCACACTGGGGATCGAGCCCACAACCTGGGCAGGAGGGGTCCTTACTCTGGCCCCTACATTTTGGAAGGCCTCCCATGTCACAGAAATATGATTCATTATGTTTATTAAATATAGGCACCTTTCTTGGCCAGTGTGCAACACTAGCATGCATGGCCTATTCCCTAACCACCTGCTCTCATACCAGCTCCACTCGGGCCCAGGGAAGTAGGGCTGCTCGGCTCTTGCCCTGAGTCCTTGAAAAGAAGATGCTGAGTCTGAATGCCATGAGGTCTGTGGGCCGCACCTCTGCTGATATCAGAGACGGACAGTGACTCAGAGTGCGCGGAGCGTCTGTGGAGTGGGAGTGATTCGTCAGAAACAAGACAAGTTCATTAATTTGTCTAATCCTTCCACCGAGATAGCATAAATGTGATAGATTCTTGAATATCGAAGCATCGTTTCCCATCCCAGTAGTGCTGAGTGTCCATTTTTTTGCTTCTCTTTTTCCAGTGTTATCCAGGATCTGTACAAATGAGCACGGTATTCATAATCGCAGACAGTGACTGAGGAATGTTTGCCATATTAAACAGTTCATCTGTATGGACAGTCATGGAAAGATGGCCAAAATGTATTAGGTAAAAAAAATAAGGTGCAGGGTAGCAGGTACCTTATGGTCCCGTTTCCTTCTAGTTCACACGCATAGAGAAACACATCTGCGCAGGCGTAGTGAACGTCTGGGGTGTCCTGTCTTTCTGGGGACCCATGAGAAGGGAATCTTACTCCAGTTCATGCCCTTCTGAAACCTTTGAACATTTTTTAGTGTTACAGGTTCCTTTTAAAAAAAAACCAGCATTTAATGAAAAAGAACTTCCTTATACACTGAGTAAATTTCATTTTCCTTTTTATCTGTATTTTCTAAATTTTCTATGGTGAATATGTATTATTTAGTGACTTTTTAAAAATTCACCTCTAGTAAAGTCGTAAAAGTTATGGGATGTACGGGAAGCCATTGCTTTCCCTTATTAATTAGCCCCATGTGCCTCCACGGGTTTTCTGTCCCTATAGCTAAGAAGGCATGGCCTTCTAGCCACGCTGGGAAATGAAGCCACTGTGCAGAGTGTGTGTGTGTGTGTGTGAGTGAGAGAGAGAGAGAGAGAGAGAGAGAGAGAGAGAGAGAGAGAGACAGACAGAGACAGAGTAATCACAACAGCTGCCCAAATCCCGGGACCAGTAAACCCAGGGAAGCAGCAACAATAACACCATTAGAATAATGCTTCCTCCTGGGTGTGTCTGGAAAACCTTCCCAGCATCACTCTCTTCTGGAAATCGCAAGTCCACGGCCACTGGGGTAGCGTGGAGATGAGGCCTAGAAAGAACCAGTCCCAGCCCTGATGCCAGGTTCCTGTCAGCCCTTTAGACTGCAAGGCCCATTCTCACAGCCGCTGGCCTGTTGACCTTCCCGCACCTCGGCTCCCGGCTCCTGGTCACTTCAGCACCCTCCCCCTCCGGGACATACCCTTGCACACAGGCTGCCCACACTCTGGAACCAGAGCAAGCAGCCTCCAGGAGTCTGAGCTTCATACCTCTAGCTCCAAATCCCTCAGCCTTCTAAAAAAAAAAGAAAAGAAAAGAAAAACCTCCATTTCATTTCATTCTAAAACCCACTAATTCATTTGGGGAAACAGGCCTCTTTTGATCGCTGATTGCCGGGCCATTCTTAATTGATAACCTGCCTTGAAAAAAGAAAGCCACCATTAGCTGTCCCATTTGCAATGCCCCAGAGCTGCAATTATGGAAACCCCACTGGTTGAACAGAACTCTATTCCAATGGGGCGAATCATTAAGGGATGGGGAGTGGGAG
>NW_006292696.1:4826941-4827259 GCF_000327345.1 Myotis davidii | reverse complement strand
ATGGAGACAGAGACCAAGAGTCCCACCAACAGACACAGAGGGAGGAGGGTGACACACAGAGAGAGAGAATGAGTTCTTCAAACCTCTAACAGCCAACGCTGCAGCCAGGACAGTTTTCACACAGTCCTGCTTGTTTTCTAAACTCAGACTTGGTCAAATCCCCAGGCACTTCCTACTTCCTTCACCACAGGTAAAAATAGGAAGCCGTGCGCTGCGCCTGATGGTTCCACCGCCCAGCATCTGTGACCTTCCCATCCCATCACGCTTATCCATTACTCTAAAGGCCTCGGCACCCCGCACCCTTCCAGTGAGCCAAAG
>NW_006292696.1:4822329-4826876 GCF_000327345.1 Myotis davidii | reverse complement strand
CGCTGGGAACAAGTTCAAAGGAAATCAACTTGACTACCAAGAAATTCGAAGTAATCAGCTCTTCTTAAAAGAATGCTCTGTTACGGTGGCCTTTATAGGTGTCTTGGGTGCAATTTCACTCTCAAGAAATATGTGTGCAGTGTTCAATCACACCACTCTGGCAGGAGGGGAGTGCTGACGAGCTGAGTAGAAGACTCTTTTCTGGAATATTCTATTGCAATGCAAAACAATGCTTGTGTGTGCAAACACACACACACACAGTGAGCGACCAGACCCCACGGTAGTTTCATAGGCACCCAAAGCCCGACAAGGTGACTGGCCATCCCAGGCCGTATTACAGAGCCCCGGTAGGAAAGAAAATTGGAATTCGACCCCTACAAACACAGCTTGTAGATCACGGCTGCAGCGCCTACTTAATTCTTATCAATTTGCTTCGAAAAGCCTGACACAAGCATTTTTGAGCCCTAAACAGGGATGACTGCAGCTCGAAAATTTGATCAGCAAGCTAGTTGCTAAACTCAATGTCCAAATCCCTTAATCACGGGAAACATGTTTTCAAATGACGATGCCACCTGGGAACGGTGCCGCACCCCGCATTTTCCACGTGCCTGCACCTGCGTGGTCCCAGGTGCGCCTCTCCCGGCGCTGGCACCGGAGGCGGTGCTGTGCCCAGGGCTGCACACATGCCACGCGATGTCCCAACTGTGCACTGTGTCTGAGCCAGAGGTGAAACCCCGGCTTCCGGGACCTTCCTACGATGCCCGAGAAACCTTGCACAGTGACAGCCTCGCATTTTATTTTTTATTAACTTTATCGAAGTGACTGGTTAATGTAGGATTGACCTGTACATTTCCACGATACAGGAGCCTCACGTTCTAATGTCACGACTCCGCTAGCTCGGTAAGCATCGCGCTCACTGTCTCCCTGTCAGGGTCTCGCTCCTCCCGAGGCCGGGGCTGCTCTTCCCCCAGGAATAGCCACTTCTTTCTGGTGATTCACATCCCAGCTCAGACGTCACCTCCTCAGAGAGGCCTTCCCTAACCACCCATCACTCTGACATCTCTTGCTTTGTTGTCCACGTAGACAATTTACCGACTACATAGCACTTCCCAAAACTGTGTTCTGTGTTCGTGGTCTCGTCCACTGTCCCAGAAAGAACCGTGAGGACAGGACGCTTGCCTAACTTGCTCACCATTCCATACCCCGCGGCCGGAGCAGCAGGTGTCGCACAGTACTTTCTGAATGACAGGACTACTTCCTTAATCCTCATAAACAGCCTTGTAAAACCAACAGGAAGGCGTGATTGTTCTCCTTTTACAGGTGAGACCCAGAGTGAGTAAGGGACTTGCTCAAGGTCACGCAGCTAGAAAGTGAGAGTTGGGGAAAGAACCTGGGGCTTTGACATCAAGTCCAGTGCTGCCTGCCCCACCTAGCTTTCTTAACACCAAGAGTTTGGGAAATGAGACAGTCTCATGGATCAAGAATTACGTCCTGTACCATTGATTCATTCAACAAAAGTTCTGAGCACTTACTAAGTCTACATAGTATTTAAACACTATGATAGATAAAAGGATGTGAACAAGATATACTTCCTACCTTCAAGCAGCTTACCATCTTCTAAGAGAGTTAAAATAAGCACACAGATATCAAGACAACACAATAGAAAGTTTTAAGTGCTGCTATGGGCTGAGCTGTGCCTCCCGCACCAAAGTATATGTTGGAGTCTGTACCCCCAGTGTTGGCAGCATCACCCCAATTTCTGCCTTGTGGCCACCTTCTCCATGTCTCTTCGCTTCCTCCTCTTACAAGGACACCAATCACACTGGGTTAATGGCCCATCCTACGCCAGGATGTCCTCATCATAACTAATTATAGCAACAACAACACTATTTCCAAATAAGTCCACATTCTGAGGTACAGAGGTGAGGACTTCAACATATCTTTTTAGAGTACACAGTTGATTTAATTTTGCCCAAAAAGACCCTTTTTAGAACTTTTTCTGGAAATAATGGAAAAGATAAACCTTATACCCACATGGTTTGATGTAAAAAAGTATATAAACCGAAAACCGTCAGGGCCCCCCAGCCCACCATTAGAAAGGGGCTTGCAGAGGCAGAGCCTGAAGAAGGAGAGAACAAGTACTGATGGCATTCTCCAAGCTCCTGGATCCAACCATGCCTGATGCCGCACTTTCTAGTTATGCAGATTATTGCATTCTATTTATTAATCAATATAATTGGATCATTTAAAATCAATAGCCCTAACAAAGAAAACAGAATCAATAAGATTTTAAAAGTATGTGACAGCAGTAAGAGGAAAACAAGAGCTACCCCCAAACCTGAGCTATTGAAAGGAAGTAGGCACGAGAATGGACAAAGGGAAATCTATAGGAAAAGCATGTTTTGGAGGAAAAATGAGGTTAGTTTTGGGTTTCTTGAGCTTAATATTTTAGGATGACATGAATGGAGCTATATTCTATAGGACACAGGAAACACGATCGGGACCCAGGGGAGAAAAATTACCTATCGTGTGATGGGTGCTGACATAGAGGGATGTGTGAGTTCAGTGCAAGAAACAGAGGCCACTCAAGGTATGTCAAGCAGAAAGAGGTTTAATACAGGGAATTACTCAAAAAAATAGCACTGAAGGCTAGGAGGCACAGGAGTCGGGGGTGGTCTCCCTTAGATTGTGGAGCTCAAGGACATGCCACCATAGATGCAATCCCAAGGTCAGGAAGCTCCCGCAACCACTGTCCCTTAAACCCTGGAGGCTGGTGGCCGCCATTGGATGCTGAGTCCTGTCACCACGCTGCCTCTTAACACATCGCCTCCACCTTGTCACCCCACAGCCCCACTGCAGAGGGAGCTCATGCAAGGGCAACTAACTGGTGGAACTTTCTTGTATCTGAAATCCGAGCTGCAAGGAAGACGGGTTAGCCTGCCAATCTCTCGAGTAGAGGGAAGAGGAAATGGCAGTTGAGCAAGCCCCCGAGGGCTGAATGACTGACAAATACGATAAAGGAAGAACTGGCTGTCAGTGCAACCCGCGCCCAGCCTTCAGCAAGTGCCACCCCGTGCTGAGTCTCCGTTCCCCCATCTGTGAAATGAGGCAACCGAACGGTGTGATTTGCAAGGGCCTTGGCCGCCCAGCTCTTTCAGAAGTCTGTCTGTGAGGACACCTCGCCCTGACTCGGAGTTAAGCTGTTTTCTTCCTGGGAGTATTATCTTCCCAGGCGTCAGGCCAGCCCCACACTTTGGAGCGTAATCATTAAACACGTGGCGCGAAATGCCGCCCCACATACAGTTTAATAATTCACATTCCGACCCGATTACCGCGAGTTTCAGAAACAAGAGCTTATTAGAATACAGTCGTTTCCTCCGAGCAAGCGGGGCTTTTAGAGGGGAAATTACGGTGATTATCTTTAAGATCCAGACGTGAATAATATAACCATCCCTCCTCTCCCTGGCCCCCTTACATGCGCTCTCAGAGGGGGGCTTCTAGCCAGGAGTGACTCAGCGCAGCCACCTTTGTCCCCTCGAGAGAAGGCCCTTCCTCCCTGTCTCCGTCTTTTCATCAAAACACATCTGTCCTGGGTCCTAGAGGAGCATAGGGGTTTTCTAAGGGTCCGATTTATTACTTACTCATCTCTGACTTGCTTACTGCTGCACGAGACGTGGGAGGGTGTCCGGTGGGCTGCTGTGCAGGAGACTGACAGAGGCAACTGAGTGGCTTTGAGCATCTGTGACCTCTTGGCCTCTGAAACCCTATCTCTAAAGTAAGGGGTTTGGACTAAACCAGGAATTCTTAACTTGGGGCACATGGCAAGCCTTGGGGAATTTCAGCAAAGCCTAGATCACATGCAGTAAGTCGTCTGAGGGACACTCGTGTCCCAGTTTCTATTGAGAGAATAATGTGGTCCCAGAGACACTCACTCCATGTCAACTCCATGGCAGAGCAGGTGGCCCAACGCAGACAACCAGTGCTCTCGGGTTCCCGGCCAAGGTATTGGTTCAGAGATGATCATGAGCCTTCACCTCACATTCAGGTCAAATCTGATAACCTTTGCTGGGGATGCTGAAACAGAGCCACTCTTCCTGCTAGACAGAAGCAAGTAAGAGCGAAGTGCTAGAACCTTCTACCAGCTGCCTCAGAGGCCACAGGGGAGACAGCCGTGGGCTGAAGTTGACATTGTAGGAGGCAGAGCAGAGAGACATCAAGAAATGAGAGCCTTGCCAGGTTGCAGGCTCAGTGGTTGAGCATCCATCTATGAACCAGAAGGTCATGGTTCGATTCCTGGTCAGGGCATATGCGGGGGCTTCGGGCTCGATCCCCATGAGGAGTCCCTATCAGTGATGTTTCTCTCTCTTTGATGTTTCTGTCTCTCTATCCTTCTCCCTTCCTCTCTCTCTAAAAATCAATAAAAACATTATTTTTTTAATATATTTTATTGATTTTTTACAGAGAGGGAGGGAGAGAGAGAGTTAGAAACATCAATGAGAGAGAAACATCGATCAGCTGCCTCCTGCACACTCCCCACTGGGGATGTG
>NW_006292696.1:4815292-4822297 GCF_000327345.1 Myotis davidii | reverse complement strand
GTGTTTCTCTCACATCGATATTTCTCTCTGTCTTTCCCTCTCTCTTCCACTATCTCTAAAAAAATTCAATGGAAAAAGATCCTCGGGTGAGGATTTAAATAAATAAATAAGTAAATAACAAAGAAATGAGTCTTGATGAAATTGTTAAAGTGCTGCATCAAACACTACCTGACTAACATGAAGATTTTTGTTACATGAACCAGTAAATTTCCTCCACTGTTTAAGATGCTCTGAATGGGGCTTTCTATAACTTAAAACAAAGGGCAGCTTAAGTGATAGTATGTTTATTTGTGAAATGTTCTCAGGAGAGAAGCCATGGTTTCTGGGAAATCTTCAAATGGATCTGTGACCCAAAAAAAAAAAAAAAGATTTAAAATCCTTAAACTAGAAAAATCTCTGAAGTCCCTTGCAGCATTAGCATTCTGTAATCATATGAATCTATAAGGTTCTAAAATTGTTGGTTTGATTGATAATGTGTAACCTTCACCATAGTAAAATAGTTTTATTTTTTAATAAAGGTGAGTTTTCCCATTACAAAAGAAATACATACTCATTACGGAAAATTTGTAAACTCGAAGAAAAAAACTAAACAGAAAGACCACCATTGTTAATGTTTTGGAAATTTCCTCTTAAATTTTTCATTTTTCTATGCATAATCTTTGGGAGGTTTTAATATAGCTGAGTTCATGTTATATGTGCAGTTTTGTATCATGTTTTCCACCTGACATTACCATATAATTAATTCCCACATCATTTCAAATCCTTTGTAAACAGCCTTTTAAAATGGCTTAACATTCCACTGAATGGATATTCTGTAATTTGCCAGTTAGATGAAATGAGGCTGCATCCAGGGGTTTTTCTTGGTTTGCTTGGTTGTTTTGCTATTATATTTCTTTTGTAACAAAGGACTCCTTGCTGAATGCAAAGGAGGAGACACCAGCGAGTGCCCATCACCATGTCAGACCGTGGGAAGGAGGTGAGAATGCCTCTGGCCATGGAGACAACCCTTTTTAAAATGTGTTGCTTATTGATTTTAGAGGAAGAGGGGAATGGGGGGCGGGGGAGGTGCGGAGAGACAGATATGGATTTGTTGTTCCACTTATTTATACATTCATTCTTGCATGTGCCCTGACCAGGGATTAAACCCAAAACCTTGGCATATGGGGACAAGGCTCTAACCAACTGAGCCACTGGCCAGGGCACCACGGAGACAACTCTTATGGGGCCTGTAGCTACCAATGTTAAGCCACCTCTGTCCCCCTCTGACTTTTCTTCCATTTGGGAGGAGTTCCACTGGCTTCTCTTCCCCAGAGATGGAGTGCCTGCCCTGAGGGTGGGCTCAGGAAGGCCAGGTTCCTCTGAGAGGCCAGGAGGGGGCAGGCCAGAGGGAGTAAGGAGCCCCACGCTCCCACTCGGGTGATGCTGCCAGGCTCAGAGCCCAGCCAATCACTATCTTTCCAGAGGGCACCTCAAGGGCATCAATGTGGTTGAAAGGGATGGGGTGGGGTGGGGCGGCAGGAGGAAGAGCAGCCATAGGGGAGTGGGTACATGGCTTCTGTTTTCTGAGGTAAAATGCAACACTCTACCATGTACAGTTCAGTGGCATTTGGAACAGTCACAATGTTGTGCATCCTCCACCTTTGTCTAGTTCAGTGATGGCGAACCTATGACACGCGTGTCAGAGGTGACACGTGAACTCATTTTTTTGGTTGATTTTTCTTTGTTAAATGGCATTTAAGTATATAAAATAAATATCAAAAATATGTCTTTGTTTTACTGCGGTTGCAAAGATCAAAAAATTTCTATATGTGACACGGCACCAGAGTTAAGTTAGGGTTTTTCAAAACGCTGACATGCCGAGCTCAAAAGGTTCGCCATCACTGGCCTAGTTCCAGAACGTTTCTATCACTCCAAAAGGAAACCCCATTAAGCAGTCACTCCCCACTCTCCACCCCTCCCCAGCCCCTGGCAATCGCTAATCTGCTTTGAGTCTCTAGGATTTACCTGTTCGGAATATTTTATTTAGATGGGGTCACCTCTAGGAGATCTCTCCAGGTGACAGCAGCTCTCACAACTCCTGCATTTTGTAGATAAAGGCAGAGTAGGGAGAGTTCTACATCCTCCCCTGACTTCCCATGTGGCCATTGTGCTGCCTCTTGGCTGGCCAGTCCCCCCTACTTTCCCTTTCACATTCACTCTAAAAACAAAACAAACAAAAACACCTTCCCAACCAATGAGCTGGGACTGTGCCTCCTCCTGAGCAGGCGGCCTAGGCAATCCAATGACTCGACCCCTTCTGTCTTGGTTCCAGAGGGCCCGGCAGTCCAAACCGCGGCTTGTAGCCTGGGCACAGGGATCCGCTATCAATCACATGATTGAACTGTTGCCTCCGCTCCCACTATTAGCCTTCACCTTGGCGTGGGAGTCCTGAAAACTGCGTACATCCGTGTAATGCATGCTCTCTCCTCTGCAAACAAATTCTAGTGCCTCCGTAACCCCTATGGTCATGAGCAGCGAGACTGAGTTATCACTCCTGCCTGTGAGTGTTTTCCCTTCTGGCTGGAGATGGCGGAGAACCTCAGAGCTACCCCAAATGACGCTGCCAGGGTGCAGGGCGGGAGAGGCAGAGGAGGAAGGACTGATGGGGGGGCAGGACCGAAGAGGTCAGCCGGAGAGGCAGGGCTTCGGGACTGGAAAAGGACTTCTCTTATCTCAGGACCATCCTGCAGAAACACGGAGAAGACGGAGACCACCTGCGGCCTTTGGGAAATGATACGGACACACGGCACGTCCCTGGCCTATTCCCTGGGCCCTCCCTGAGCTGAAGAAAGAGATACTCACCACCGACTTAGAAACCCGTTTCCCAAGTCTGTTCCAATCTCGGCATCTCAGCCCAACAAGAAAACTACCGACATTCACATGACAGGGAAGAAGGAGGACGACGGACAGGACCAATGAGACACAGCCTCTGCCCTCTGTCCAACCCCCATCCCTCCTGTCTCTCCCGAGTGTGCTCTGGGCATTCTGTCGTCTTGTACATCCACACGTCATCGAGAGGAATCCTGGCTCTCCTCATTCGTGGTTCCTGTGGTCCCCACCCCGACCCCAATACACACACACACCGCCAGCATCACCACGGAGTCAGTAGGCGAAGACCCAGGATCTCTTTGGAGGTTATTACTCAGTGGTGCCGTTCCTAAATCAGGATGTTGTCTAGCTACCAACCCTCCCCTTAGACACGCACCTGGACACCCAGAGCACTCCCCTCCGCTGACATCCTCTGTGTTAGTATCCCGGGCTGTGCTGACAAGTTACCACAACCTGGGAGGCTTACAACAGCACTGGAGGCTCAAATCCCCAAACCACGGCATTGCAAGGCCACGCTCCCGCCAAAGGCTGGGAAAGAACCCTTTGCCTGTTCTAGTTTTGATGGTTACCTTGATGGCTCTTGATTTGTGGTGGAACCACTCCGGCCTCTGCCTCTGTATTCACATGGTCCTTCCTCCCTGTGTGTCTGAACACACTGCCCTCTTCCTATAAGGACACCAATCATTGGACCAGAGCCCGCCCTCCTCCAGTAGGTCCTCACTTTCACTGATTACATCTGCAAAGACCCCATTTCCAAGGAAGGTCACACACACAGGCGCTGGGAGTGAATACTGGACCATACCTTTGGGGATAACACAATTCAGCCCACCACACCCTCTAATGAGGGCCCGACCAGAAGCCCGTGGCATGTTCACAACAGGAAGATTTTCCTCCTATCAGTTTCTGGGACCCCAAAATATATATTACCATCAACACCACAAAATACCAATATTTACTGAGCACTTACGAAGTGCCAATGTCTGTGCTATTTTATGTGACTTTTCTTGTTAATCCTCATACTCACGCTATGAAGTAGGAACTATTATTACCTCCATTTACAAGTGAGGAAATTGAAGCTTCAGAAAATTAAGTAACTTATCCAATATAGATCCAAGATTTGAACCGAACTCTCTCTGACCCCAATGCCCACCCAAGTTCTCCTATACTTTACTTTTGAGCTAAGCTGTGTGACTTTGGGCGAGTAAGCACCCCTCTCTGGGCTTCAGTATCCTTATCTCTAAAAACAACAATTCCTGCCCTGGCCAGGTGGCTCAGTGGGTTAGAGCATCATCCTGTACACCAAAAGGTTGCAAATTTGATTCCTGGTCAGGGCACATACCTGGGTTTCAGATTCAATCCCTGATGAGGGTGTACGGGAGACAACCAATCTACGTTTCTCTCTCACATCGATGTTTCTCTCTCTCTCTCTTTCTCTCTCTCTCTTTTCCTCCCTCTCTGCCTCCCTCCCTTTCTCTTTCTCTAAAATCAATTTTAAAAAAATACATATCCTTAGGTGAGGATTAAAAAAAATTAAAACAGCCCTAACTGGGATGGCTCAGTGGATAGAGCGTCAGCCTGTGGACTCAAGGGTCCCAGGTTCGAATCTGGTCAAGGGCATGTACCTTGGTTGCGGGCACATCCCCAGTAGGGAGTGTGCAGGAGGCAGCTGATCGATGTTTCTCTCTCATCAATGTTTCTAACTCTCTATCCCTCTCCCTTCCTCTCTGTAAAAAATCAATAAAATATATATATTTTTAAAAATTAAAACAACAGTTCCCCTAGGTTTCCAAGGGCTCTTCTGTTGTGAATTCATGGCCTTATCAGTCCTTCCTACATTTGAAATCCACCCAGAAAAACCTGCTCCCTCTCTCAGCCCTCCCCAAGAGCAACCAGACATCTAACAGAGGGTGTTCATGAAAGATTCCAATAAGTAGGACTTCAAATACCTTTCCCAAATTTCTGATACAGAGCTCTGACGGCCTCATTGGAAGCAGCGACCATTCTTACCTGCATTTATGCTTCAGAGAGAGCCTAACTGACCCAGGGGAAAGACCAGCTCCACCACCGACACGCATCTTACAGCACTTGGGGAAACACTTGCATTTCTAATCTGTTTCTTATCCGGAACTAAGCCAGCACCCAGTTTGCAGTGTCTCTCACTGGACGTAAACGACTATTTCATCATCCAGTTCCAGAGAACAGGTTCACGGATGGAAGGGCCTTTCTGATCACCTCCTCCCGGAGTTTCCCCTCCAGGCCCAGATGTGGGCTCTGGACACGGGGCAGGACGGAAGCAGGCAAGGGGAGGGGGTGGGGCATGTCGGGAAGATCAGGGTCAGTAGGTGACCCTAACCGCTGAAAGGGCAGCGCTAAGAGCCGACTGGAGCCTAAATGATCCACAAACCCTAAAAAGGCGTTTCTCAACCTGTGGGTCGCGACCCCTCTGGTGGTCGAATGACCCTTTCACAGGCATCGCCTAAGACCATCCTGCATATCAGATATTTACATGACGATTCATAACAGTGGCAACATTACAGTTATGAAGTAGCAACAAAAATAATGTTATGGTTGAGTCACCACATGAGGAACTGTATTTAAAGGGCCAGAAGGTTGAGAACCACTGCCCTAAAAGGAATCACAAGTATTGGACGCTACTAGCCTCAGGCACTTTTTCCCTTGCAATGCCCTCGGCTCTGTAAAGCTCTCAGCAAGTATGGGGGGGGGGGCGGTGAGGGGAGGACACTTCTGCAAACAAAACCAGGCTCAGCTGTGAATGAGGTGCAGGGCCAGGTGTGGCTGATTCCAGAGCCTCTTTCCTCAAACCCAGGGGCCCAGGATCACACAGGACAAAGGTCACCCCCTCTTTCTAGAGTTTTCGTCGCTATTGGTGTCACAGCTGCCAACTTACAAGAGCACGTACTCCTTTTTTAATATTTTTTGTATGGAGGAGACAAGATTTTACTCAAATAAAACCAGGAACGAGTAAGATTATCTAAGGTGCGGAGTCCCGGGCAGAATCAGTGCTGGGGAAGAATGCAGGAGGGAGGGGAGAAGGTGGCCTCTTCATCCCGGGCTCTCCTCCCTCCTGCCCCCGCTGCAGAGTCAGAATCAGGGGCTGACCCTCTGCAGTCCCAAAGGTTAAGACCTGCCCCTGGCCCACCGGCCCCTGGCCCACCTGCCCCTCGCCCACCTGCCCCTCGCCCTTGAGCAGAGCACCAGAGTCATGCAGGCCAAACTTGCAGTCCTGCCTCCACAAGCCTCGCTCACCTGTAGGTGAGGGTGATAGTCAGACCTACTTCATTTACACTCTGAATCCCAACCAGTCTCCCTCCCTCCACTCCAGGCCTCTCCAAGTCCAACCCCCTGCCTAGCTACCTAACTCTCCCACTCCACTCTTGCATCCACTACGCAGCAGGCACAATTAAAATATAAATTTCTATCCACAGAAAATGTGTGGCTAATTTTTACGTGTATCCGAGCCAAAGCTCTACTTTGCATATGAACCAAGTAACGCTCAGAGCGGCTGTGACTCACTGGAGAAGCTCACCTCCACGTGGGGACTTCTGAGACCAGCTCCGGACCTCCTCCTCCTCCGCAAGGGACAGGGAGCCTTCGCTCCAAACACGCCGAGAACCAACCTCAGGCTAGACCAGCACCCGGAGTTTCCCGAGGAGTCTTCTAATCGCTTGATCCAGCTCAGCTGCGCCTGCAGAGACCCGCCTCTTCCACGGTCCCACGCCGAGGGGCGGCTGCTCCGACAGCTAGGTACAGATACGTGTCATTTACTCCTTTTGTGACAATTAATTTGCTTGGGGACCAAGGGTGTTCAGTGGTTAGATTGACATGCAAAGAAAAATTAAACATTGATGTGTCCTTTATCTCTTCGTTTCTACACAGATAAGTCCTAGCAGTGTCTACAAGATATTTTTATTGACAGTGTTTATCTATTCGAATTGACTCCAAATGACACCTGAGAAACAGGAACACACCACAGTATTTTTAAACAGAAGCAGTGACCACAGAGGGCCAGATGGTAAAGGAAGTGTCTAGCCTGAGATTCTGGTGCAGCATAAACTCAGTGCAATATGACATCAAGAATCCGGCCCCAGCAAGTCGGAGCGCAATAAAGCCTTGGAA
>NW_006292696.1:4814435-4815271 GCF_000327345.1 Myotis davidii | reverse complement strand
GGGGGGGGGGGGGGTGTCCCTGTTTAACGGCAGCATTGTGCTAGGGGTGCAGAAGGGTTTTGTCTCATGTGCCAGCTTGATGCTAATGTCCAAACCACTGGGTTGAGAAAGAGTCGGAGGCTTGGTTAGAAGAGTCCCAGTCACAGCACAGAGCAAATTATAGTCCCCTATTCTTGTCCTCCACACCCCCCCCTGCCTCACTTAGATCCTGCCTGCCTCTTTCATATGGGCTGCCCGGTGTCAATTCAATATCGGGCTTCCTGAGGTAGGGCAGCGTAAAGGTTAACTTGTGTTGGAAACTTAGCTCATCCCTGATCACTTGTGTGACCTTGGGAAGATAGCTAACATCACTGGTCTTGTTTTCTCATCTCAAAAAGGGGATAATAATACCGCCCACCTCATAAGATTGTCATGTGAATTAAATGAGACAGTACGTGCCAAGCACTAGGTACAGTGCCTGGTGGCAACAAGGGTTCCATAAATGGGCTATTATTGTAGACTAGAGGCCTGGTGCATGAAATTCATGCATGGGGGTGGGGGTCCCCTCAGCCCAGCCTGCACCCTCTCCACTCCGGGACCCCTCGGGGGATCGGGCCTAAACCGGCAGTCCGACATCCCTCTTACAATCCTGGACCACTGGCTCCTAATCGCTCCCCTGCCAGCCTGCCTGGTCACCCCTAACTGCCCCCCACTGTCAGCCAGGTCACCCCTAACAGCCCTCTCCCTGCCAGCCTGGTCACTCCTAACTGCCCCACCCCTGCTGACCTGGTCACTCCTTACTACCCCCCTGCCGGCCTGGTGGCACCCAAATGCCCTTCCCACCGGCCTAGTTGCTC
>NW_006292696.1:4809303-4814349 GCF_000327345.1 Myotis davidii | reverse complement strand
GCTCCCCACCCCCGCCGACCTGGTCACCACCAACTGCCCCTCTCTGCTGGCCTGGTTGCCCCCAACAGCCCCCCCTGCTGGCCTGGTCACCCCTCATGGCTCCCCCTCACTGGCCTGGTTGCCCCACGCAGCCTGCTTGTTGTCATCTGGTCGTCCCTCACCAGCACCCCTGCCAGCCTGGTCATAGGCAACCATCTTGTGAGAGCATGAGGGTTAATTTGCATATTACCTCTTTATTATATAGGATGCCCACAATGCCTGCCACTGTGTGAATCACTAAGCACACTCTCAAGAAGTATTTCTGCCCTGACCGGTTTGGCTCAGTGGATGGAGCGTCACTGCAGATTCAAGGGTCCCGGGTTCGATTCCAGTCAGGGGTGTGTGCCTTGGTTGCGGGCACATCCCCAGTGCAGGGTGTGCAGGAGGCAGCTGATCGATGTTTCTCTCTCATCGATGTTTCTGACTCTCTGTCCCTCTCCCTTCCTGTCTGTAAAAAATCAATAAAATATATATATTAAAAAAAAAGAAGTATTTCTTAGTGGTTATCCCGGGGTGATAGAATGAGTGGCCTTCTAGTTGTTTCTTCCTGTATTTTATTAGTACTAAGCAGTATTATTGAGCACTTATTATGTGCGAGGCCCTGTTGCAAGTGTTGTAGGTGTCTTCACTCACCTAATCCTCACAGAGTAGGATCTTGCCGGGGCTAGGGGAGCAGGAGCGTGCACCCAGGCAGTGTGGCTCCAGCACCTGCCCTCTGAGCCACGCTCGTCGCCGCCTCAGCCAAGGAGTAGGTGTTACTTCTTTTGTAATTGGAAAAACAAAATATTATTTTTAAAGCAATTTAAGATGTTAAATACACATGGATTGAATGACTGTCAACTCCCCTCTAAATCTGTAAGAACCTCACGACTGAGATATTGACACTTCTAATTCAGACTAAAATTTTTATTGAGAGCAGGGTGCTAGGCACTGAGCTAGATACTAGGAAATACAATAGAAGACACGATGTCTTCCCTTCAGTGCCTTGCAGATGTGGAAGATGAATTATTATTGCTAACAGCTCCTATTCATTTAGGGCAGACCATGTGCCCAGTCACTGTGCTAAAAGCTTTGTCTACATTATCTTATTTAATCCACCTAACAAATCAATAAAATGGGTACAATTAATATCCCACTGTGCAAATGAGAAAATAAAACCTTCCAATGGTAATACCTGCTCAGGCTTCCAAAAAGAAATACCTTCTAGGCTAACTGCCACGTGCTGCCGAAGGCAGTGGTTTCTGTCCATCTTCCCTTTGTCCCCGTGTCTTAAAAAGGTCCCCTGACAGGTGCTTGCAACATTCCTGGCAAAGTGAATACCAACTTTAAAAAAGTAAATATCAACATTTTAAAAAATGTTTTTATTGATTTCAGAGAGAGAAAGGGAGCAGGGAGAGAGCAAAACATCAATGATGAGAGAGAATCATTGATTGGTTGCCTACTGGGGATTGAGCCCAAACCCCGGGCATGTGCCCTGACTAGAAATCGAATCGTGACCTCCTGGTTCATAAGTCAATGCTCGACCACTGAGCACCACTGGCTGGGCAATACCAACTTTTTAATACACTCCCCTCACTAAACATCAGTGTACTTGTTACCAGACATTAAACTTTACACGCACACACTTCAGAGCTGGTGAGTTCTAAACAATTCCACTTCGAGCTTATGGGCCTCTTCTTCCGTCCTCCCCATCAGCAAGCACCTCTTTTCCTACCTTCAGCATTTGCTGCCTTCCTGTTCTTGCTAGCTAATTCTCAATTTCAAGACGTTCTATTACACCTGATTTATGGCCCGATAGGGCTCGGTCTAGCCCAGAACCTTGAGCTTGTGAAATGCACAGGGAATGGGGGTGGGTGGGGGGCTTACTAATGACTGTGCTCATCTTCGTGCACTGCAGGGAACTTTTTTAAGTAAAAAAGGCTCAAGAAGCAGGGCGTAGTAAACAGCCAATTATGAATAACAATCATCGGATGGCCGCGTGCAGTTCATCTCCCAGCTCCTTTGGTTTTCATCTAATTAAATCTTTCATTTCCACGGGCAGCGTGAGATGCAAGCTTGTGTCTGCCCTTGTCGGTGGGAGATAATCAATGGGAGAAATGTGGATGCATTTCAGCATTAGCAGCTCAATTGGAAGTTGTTTTATTTTAATAACATCCTTGCCTTCTTTCTGCTCAGGCTAAATCGACAACTTTGATGAATAAGAGATGACAGAAAACTGGTTTATGTTATCCCATTAAGAGGAAAGAAATCAGAGAATGAAAGGGAGCTGAGAAAGAAACTGAAAAACACTTCAAAGCTGCATTTTCTTTGTTAAAAGGGAAAACAAACAAAAAGGCCTCCCATTCACTCTAAAAGATCATCGAATCTATTTGATTTCAGCTGGATAACCTTCCAAAACCCTGACAATAAATTCCCACTTTTGGAGGTTTTCCACCACTTCTATTTGAGGCTCAGATTTAGTTATTCTTGGTTAATTTCGACTGGAGCTGCAATACGGATTAGAGAGAACCAGGTACAAGATGGTATTTGTTCACCAAAAGTGAACTCAAAAGCCCAGCCGCTCACATCCCCAAATAGTAGGCCTGCTGGGGGGAGTTCAGGGATGGGGGAGGGGCGCTGGACACCTTAGCGAGCACAGGAGGTCCACAGGACCAGGCATTCACTAGGACCCGCTGTGGGACTGACCCTGGCCTGTGGGCTAGAAAGACCTCTTTGGAAATCCTGCCTGATGTAGCCGAGCATCTACTTGGCAGTGCCATGTGAATATCTCTCACCTAAAAACCAGTTTTGCCACAATCAGATACCACTTCACACCCATTAGGCTGGCGATTATAAAACCAACAAAAAGTGTTGGTGAGGGTGTGGAAAAATGAGGACACTTGTACACACTGTGGATGGAAACATAAAATGGTGCAGCCACTGGGGAAACCGTTTGGTGGTCCTTCAAAAGGCTTCACGTAGCATTACCACGTGATCCAGCAATTCCACTTCTGCGTCTGTACCCAAAAGAAGTGAGAGCAGGGACCGGAACAGGTATTTGTACTCCCAAGCTTGTAACTATTATTCACAACAGCCACCAGAGGGAAGCACCCGCATGTCCATCGATGGACGAAGGAGCAGATAAAATGTGGTAGGTGCCTACAATGAAATATTATTCCTCCTTAGGAAGGGCGTTCTGACACCTGCTACAGCGTGGCTGAACCTTGGAGACAGTAAGCAGAGTGAAATAAGCCGGTCAGATTCTCTGGGGTCCCGAGCTAGAACTTTGTCCTGAACCTGTGGAAGGTCCCTGGAGGGTTGTAAACCGTGGGAGAAAGTATTAGAGAAGGTGGCAGAGATGGGAGAGGAGTAAACACTGAGCTATATGGTTTTAGGCCCATAGATGTCTGTATATTTCACTCAGTAATGGGCTTTCTCCTCTCCATTAACACAAATAATTAACACCATTGGCTTAAGGGAAAACCAGTCATTAAAGGAAATGCCACATTTAACACTCCCGCTGCACCAACACCTTCCTTCTCAGAACAGGGAACTGGATATAATGTGTCCAGCTGCTTACTCAAGTCAAGCTCGGCTTCAGCACCAACTCCAGAGGGTTCGCTCTCTCACCTCCACTCTCATCACTGGGAAGGGGTACCGGGCTGCCCAGGCTCCTGTGACTTAACCAAAGCGTCCCACTGCGCTCTCCACCTGTGCCCTGCCTGTGCCGAGCTCCTTGGACCCATAGCTTCTGTGATGAGCAGGGCTGGGTCAGAGGAGTTTTGCTCCGATTAGAACCTGCTCACCAAGGCTGGCCCATGTCATGAACCTTATCTCGTTTAGACATCCTGACGTCACTCACACTACCATCTCTGAGTGTCATTCTAAATAGCTGCTCTCCACTGATATTTTCATCCACTGATTTTCTCGGAAAGAAGAATCCAGAGAATTCCATGGCATTTGTGCTCAGAACCATTGACTGTCCCCCCTGGCCTGTGCCTCAGAAGAGAGCTGGAGAACCAGTCTCCTGCCCGACCCCTGGGGGGAGTCTGGGGAGGAGTGTGCAGCTGAGTGCGATCTCCTGCACTTTCTCAGCTATTCCAGACCCCACGTGGGGGTTTTTAGTCTGTTAGAGGGTAGCCATCTCTTCTCACCTGTGGACAGTGGTGGTGCCTCCGCTCCTGTGCTCCGCCAGAGGAGACAGTCTGTGTAGCTCACCTCTCCTCCGAGGGGCCTCTCTTTGGTTGCCTTTCAAACTCACCTTTCTCATGGGCTGAACAAAAGTAATGATTTTGCAGTTTATCATTTTCTCATGTTAGGGCCGGAAGGATGTGCTGAGCAGCATTCATATCCTAAGAAGCATATGAGCATTAAATTCCACCTGTATCCCATAGCAAATGTACACCTGAACCTGTATGAAGCTATTTTTATTCATCCTCAGGAATCATGCTGCTTTGGTAAATCTCTTTCTAGCAGTGTAAATCACCCCTCAACCTCACAAAAATTCTGCAGCCTTTTATTAAGCTTCCCAGGTGACCCTAGAATTATATTGTCTAGTTAAAAAAAAAAACACACTTTCAACATTTTTTTATGCCCCGCCCCGGGTCAACAGACCATGGGACATCCAGAACCCCTCACTTTCAACATTTTTATTAGAATTGAACCGGCTGAATTATTGAGTTGTGCCATCCAATAATGTGGTATGCGCTACCATTTATTTAAATCTTCAATTTCCCCAGTAAAGTTTTACAGTTTTATTTATACAGGTCTTATATACATTTCTTATGTCAAGTTTATTCCTAGATATTTTTTATATTTTCTTTATTTTAATGCCTTTTAAAAATTTTATTTGCTGATTCAACGGGGAGAAGAACCAAGATGGCGGCATAGGTTAACGCCGGAGTTTGCCGCCTCGAACAACCATTTCAAAAGTGAAACTAAAAGACGGAAGGGACATCATCCAGAACCACAGGAACGCTGGCTGAGTGGAAGTCCTACAACTAGGAGGAAAGAGTAACGCATTCGGAC
>NW_006292696.1:4796536-4807902 GCF_000327345.1 Myotis davidii | reverse complement strand
AAATCTCTTTCTAGCAGTGTAAATCACCCCTCAACCTCACAAAAATCCTGCAGTCTTTTATTAAGCTTCCCAGGTGACCCTAGAATTATATTGTCTAGTTAAAAAAAAAACACACACTTTCAACATTTTTTTATGCCCCGCCCCGGGTCAACAGACCATGGGACATCCAGAACCCCTCACTTTCAACATTTTTATTAGAATTGAACCGGCTGACTTATTGAGTTGTGCCATCCAATAATGTGGTATGCGCTACCATTTATTTAAATCTTCAATTTCCCCAGTAAAGTTTTACAGTTTTATTTATACAGGTCTTATATACATTTCTTATGTCAAGTTTATTCCTAGATATTTTTTATATTTTCTTTATTTTAATGCCTTTTAAAAATTTTATTTGCTGATATTTTTGTCTTAAGGATAAGCACTGATTTTTATATAGTGATTTTGTACCCAACTGCTTTATTGAACTCTCCTTATTTCTAATAATTTTTCAGTTTATTTTCTTGAGTTCCTTGGTAGACAAGTATATACAAGTAATACTTTGTCTCCTCCTTGCCAAAGATTTTTCTCTTATTTCATTTTGACTTGCTGTGTTGACTAAACTTTCAGGAAATATTAAATGGCCATGGATAGTGGGCACACCTGACCTTACCTGACTTTGGTAGAAAACGCCAGCGCTTTACCGTTAAGTATGATGATACCTGAGGCAGGTACAATAAATTCTCTTACTCAACAGATACTCCAACCCCCTTTTAGTGTGAGAACGAAAAAAAGCACTCGCAACTAGGCCACGCAGTCCTCCGTGCTGGACATACACGTCTCACAGAACGCCAGCTCGGACAAGGCCACTCTGAGGCCGTGAGTAAATGAGGTAAAGCGAGTCCATACCGTCCATAACTCTGTCTAAGCACAGACAAAAATAGGGTCGCTGTGCCACCCACAAACACCAAACATTCCCCTCTTGGTTAAAACGAGTGACTAGTAATTCTTTCCCAATT
This sequence comes from Myotis davidii, assembly GCF_000327345.1. Classification (NCBI taxonomy): domain Eukaryota; kingdom Metazoa; phylum Chordata; class Mammalia; order Chiroptera; family Vespertilionidae; genus Myotis; species Myotis davidii. The sequence continues at coordinate 4,806,907 of NW_006292696.1, read as the reverse complement.
ATGCCTTTTTTCTCACCCTAGCTTGCCCTCCCAATATATAAAATGTATTGAGATCACCACAGAATTCTCAGCACCACACACTTTCCAGCAGCGCCCAGCCTAGAGCAGCCCCTTGTTTCGCTGGACTGTCCACAAATCATCCAACCCAGCAATTCTAACACCTTCTTGTTGAGGCAACATGGCTCCCCACAGTGTGTGTTCTCCACTCGACACAACAACCGGAACCTGTTCAGCTGCAGCTGTGTGCATGGTGGTCTCCGGCTGGAGGACACTGACAATAAAAAAATTGTTTTTAATTTTAAAAAGTTAACAAGATCAAGTGAATCAGAATCACTGGAACAAAACTGAGACTCTACGTTAACGAGCAAGCACCCAGACTTCCTCTGCATACGAAAGTCTGAGAAACACTGAACTAGGGCTGTGGACAGAGCAGCTTCCTGTCAATGAAACAGGTATATCACTGACAGCCAGGAAGTACTGAGCACTAATTTAATACTAACAATGTTCTGCTAACAAAAGGTAAGTGAGCACCACCTACTGCCCCGCTTAGAATGCAATGCTGAGACTGCTTCAATTCCTCTCAGTAATTGAATTTGCTCTGAAAAAAATGAATCAATCCTAAATAAGATATCCAACCTCTAGAAAGCATTGTTAGAATGGAACATGAAAACAGTATTAATACCTAGGGGAAAACTTTCTGAGTTAAGGGTTTTTGAAGTTTTATGTTAAATATATGTAATAAACTCCTGTGATTTCAAGTTACTACTAAAACAGTAAAGGAAAATATAATCCCTCATCCATTGGCCTATTCCCGTGGTCGGCAAACTGCGGCTCTTGAGCCACATGCGGCTCTTTGGCCCCTTGAGGGTGGCTCTTCCTAAGCCTTAGGAGTACCCTAATTAAGTTAATAACAATGTACCTACCTATATAGTTTAAGTTTAAAAAATTTGGCTCTCAAAAGAAATTTCAATAGTTGTACTGTTGAGATTTGGCTCTGTTGACTAATGAGTTTGCCGACCACTGGCCCATACCAACAGTGAAAGGAAAAACAGAACCAGAGGATGCCCTAAAATACTGCAATAAAACAACTTGCAGGTATGCTCAGCTCCACATTCCCTCCATTCTCAAGGGAAAGTGAGAGAAATAAGGATAAGCTTTCTTATCCTGTAATCTACTCATGTTCAGTATCAAACTTCCACCTGTAGGACACTAGTTGGAAAGTTAATATTCCCTTCCAAAAGCCTAGTGAATTCCAGTCTGTTACTATGTCTAAGGCAGATTTCCCCTTCCAAGTTGCAAATGCATAAAATATATCCAGAGGCTCAGAGAGACAGGCAATCTCATACACAGACAAAAAGCAGTTGTACTTCATATTTCAATAACTCAATGACAAGTCATAAAAAGCATCTGTCTTTAATCACTGTTTGTTTTTAGGAAATAAATGGCAAACTATATACACTGTGGAGTCTGAATGCCGCCATCATAGAGTGTGAATGATGGTCCGGTTCCGAAGCTGCTGAATATATTCTTTGGCGTGGGTGACTGCTGTCTTCGGTGGTTCAGGTAAAGGTGGAGGGCCTTCTACCAGCTTCACAAAATAATGGCAATAGACCTTCTCCATGATCCCAAAGCGACCTCTGCCATGGTATCGAATGCGTTTCAGGTACTGGCCTCGGCCTGAGGTGGACTCAGCTAGACAGGGAAGAAAAAAGAGAATTACAGGAAATGACTGTGCTCACGAGACTCGAGCTTGATCAGTTGAGCAATTTCTGTCCTTTCCTTGACTGGATTCTAAGACTACATGAGCTTGCTGGCTGGCTAGAGCAGGCTTGTCTCAAAGCAGTATCTCCTGAGCACTCACTAAGGACCAGGCTCTCTTCTAGGTGTTGGAGAAACAGAGTGGATGAGACTAGCAAGGACCCTGCCTCCAAGCAGTGTGCACTACAGAGGAGACACGAAGTAAACATGCTCACTTCCGTTAGTGACAGGTGCTATGAGCAAAATAAAACTTTAGATAAGGGGTGTTAAGGGGCACCCTTGAGGAAGAGACATTTGATCTAAGATCAGAATGAATCATCCACGCAAATGTCTATGGGTGAAGTGTTCCAGACAGAGGGAACAGCAAGTACAAAGGTCCAATCGTGGCACTGCGTTTGGGCTGTTTTAGGAACAGAGAGACCAGCCTGTTGAAGCACAGTAAGTAAGGTGACAAGTGGTACAAACAAAGGAAAGAGATCAGAGATGAAGGCAACATTACATACAGCCCTGTAGATTGAGGTAAGGAGTTTTTTATTTTATTCTAATTGTGATGAAAGCCCCTGGAACCAACAGTTCCCAAATGCTGGTTCTTGGGCTAGCTAGATCAAACTAACCTACGGACTATATTTTAAATGCTAATGCTAAGACCCCACACCTGGAGATTCTAATTTAGTACATTAGAGGTGGGCTTGGAAATCACATCCTGAGCAAACACCACCACTCCCACAGGCCCCATTCTGATTTCCAGCCAGTCTTAAGAACTCCTGCATTGCAGCTGCCCCTCAACTCCCATTCCCCACTCTGCATGGCAAAGTTTGACCTTGTAAAATTTGAAGAAATCTTTTAAATAGTCCATAAAAGGAAATCTGTTCACCCATAGTAAATCAGAGTAGTAACCACCTCCTACTATTTTCTGAATTTATTTAATTACTTTTTTTAGTTAATTTAATAAGCCTTTTAAGAAGGCAAAACCTATAGACTACATATAAAATTCACCCACTTCAGTACTTTCCATTTGCATATTCTTACTGTGACATAACTTTTTCGATACAGGGACTATATCAAAGTATGCACTTGACAACCTAGGTGCCTTTGCTTATGCAATTACCTCAGCTTGACAATCTTTTCTCATGAACATTCTTTCAAAAGCCTATCTTCAAAATCTAATTTTTCTAGAAAATCTCCATGACTATTCTAACCCATACTGACCTCCTCTTCTCTACCGCAATACATTTATCTGTATTACTCCTTTTGGTCCCAACCATATGCTATCTTGTGTAAGTGTTCACGTTTCCCCTGTAAAAATCACTTCTTCAACCAAACTTCTACTCCTTTTGTAATGCCCCAGAAATTCATGCTGCACAAGAAACAGAAATGATTTTATATTACATCCTCTGCTAACTAATATAACATTTCCAATACAGACATCTCTGATAAGTTTGCTCAAATGATAAAATAAGATTCAGTTTTCCAAGAACATATAATACTAACAGTGTACACAGTTTTGTTCCAGTTCAGAACAATCCATGTATCCTTCCAAAGTGCTACTACTGCATAAGAACAAAAGGACAGGCGCTAAAGGTTTGAAACTGCTACATCCCATCACCGGTGTGTGTAGAGTGAACAAGGAAGGTACTCGAATAATTTTTGAATGAAAGAGAAAACATTAAGACATCTCAAAAATAGGGACAACCTTCTAAAGGTAATGTCCAATAGGTACCATGTACTTAAAATAATGTCAATATTTCCAATCACTAGCATTTAGGTAATTGAGAACCTTGACATTTTAACATTAGAAACTCTCCCTTCCCCACTTCATCACTCTCAGCCCAGAAGACTGATTTACAAAGTCAGTCGATCACTTTCTCTAGTGAATCACTTTAGATGCCATGAATCGTTAAGCAGGGACATTTCATTAGTCCATGTCCACTTGTTAAGGCTATTCACAGTGTCATTAGTCATCATTATAAGTTTGAAGGGGAAATGAACTTTCAAAGTCTGTGGTCATGCAACACCGGGTATTAGCTTTAGACGGATGTCAGGCATCTGAAGGAATTACTGTATAATGAGAACATATGCTACCCAAAAGCACTTCCTTTAAATATCTATCCTTGCCGAAACCGGTTTGGCTCAGTGGACAGAGCGTCAGCCTGCGGACTGAAAGGTCCCAGGTTCGATTCCGGTCAGGATGTACCTGGGTTGCGGGCACATCCCCTGTAGGAGATGTGCAGGAGGCGGCTGATCGATGTTTCTAACTATCTCTCTCCCTTCCTCTCTGTAAAAAAATCAATAAAATATATTAAAATAAATAAATAAATAAATAATTACCTATCCTTACCTATTCTAGGTGACTGCTGACATGAAATGGTAGCTAACAAGTAGTTAGTCTTTCAAATCTTAAAAGAAGTCTAGGGAATAAAATGTCTAAGCCTTTTCAAAAAATACAATAAAATAAATCAGTTTCCCACATTTTATCAGTAAGAATCACTAGGGTACTTACCCAGGCCTCTCCCCTACGGTTTAGATCCAGTGAGTCTGTGATGAGGCCTACAAATCTGTACTTCTACTAAGAACCTCGGGTGATTCTTACCAGGGAAATTTGGCAAATACAAGGATACAGTGCCTGATATGTCATGGTAAGATCGTTCATTTTCCACTCACCTCTTTTTCATTCCTACTGGGATTAGGCAATAAAATACTTAACAAATGAGTTTTTAAAATCATAAGACAAATCCTGCCCTAGCTAATGTTCCTGAATGGTTAGAGCACTGGCCTGTGCACTGAAGAGTCTTGAGTTCGATTCCCAATCAAGGGCACATACCTGGGTTGCAGGTTCAATCCCTGGCCCTGGTCACACACACGTGCAGGAGCCAACCAATCAATGTGTCTCTCTCATATCGATGTATGTTTCTCTCTCTCTCTCTCTTTCTCTCTCTCCTTCCCTTCTTCCCTTCCACTCTCTCTAAAAATCAATGGGAAAAATATCCTCGGGTAAAGATTAACAAAAAAATAAGAAAAGAAAATTATAAAACAAATCCAAACTACCAGCCCTAATTAAAAGTTTTTTACACAGGATTAGATGAAAAGAGGGTGCAGGTACGGGAGAGGTTTTTCAACAGAAATGTGCATAATGAGACCAATGAATTAAAGGCCCATTCACGTAAGACGGATTATGTTTATTTTTGCTCAATGGCAACAATGGACTTTGCTCATTCATTTGGGGGGACAGGATTAAGCTCCTCACCCTATCTCTACTGCAATTATTAAAATGGATTTAAAGACAAATTCTATCTCATTTGTATCTGAATTCCATTACAAAGTGTTGTCTATCAGCTAAGAAGCCCACACATTCCTATGAAATTGAATAACATTAATTAAATCTGATTTTATATTCAGCATAGCACAGGAAAGGTCACCAAGAGGTTTTAAGCAAATGGTCTTACTCTTCATCCATTTCACCTCTTCCAATAATTCTGGGCCCTCCCAGTATTATTTATTCATGCTGCTCCCAGAAGAAAATGCTTATGATTAACTACTGCAGCCCTGTATCTTCTGAGTTACCAGATTGATTTCCTTCTGCATCCATGCATGTTATCAGAATATATTTTAAAATTTCAGCTTTAAAATATTTCCATTGAGAATCTTAACTCATTTGAATTTTAGAAGTAGGTGTGGTTGCAGCATCAATTCCAGATGAGCTGACGTGAGATTTCAACTGAACCAGAATAAGTATCTCCACTAGGACAAAGGTTATGTGACAAAGAGGAATTCAGATGATTTTTTTTCTACTCTAATTGTTGAAAAATTCTAAGCTACAACAAATTTCCCCCATAATAATCCAGCCCTTTTCCCTCTATTTGAAGAGTAGCAGTTAGTCCAGGGGTGGGCAAACTTTTTGACTCGAGGGCCACAATGGGTTCTTAAACTGGACCGGAGGGCCGGAACAAAAGCATGGATGGAGTGTTTGTGTGAACTAATATAAATTCAAAGTAAACATCATTGCATAAAAGGGTACGGGCTTTTTTTTTTTTTTTTTTTAGTTTTATTCATTTCAAACGGGCCGGGTCCGGCCTGCGGGCCGTCGTTTGCCCACAGCTGAGTTAGCCCATATCGTGAAATTAAAATATCTACAATAATAAAAGTGTAATATGCTAATTAGAATGGACGTCCTTCTGGACAACCTTCCGGAAGAAGCCAGGGCTGCGAGAGAAGCTCGGGTCCAGGCAGCCGGGGGAAGGAAGGCCTACTGTTGCACGAATTTCGTGCATCGGGCTTCTAGTCTTTAGATAAAAGAATCCTTCCTATGTGTAAGTTTAGCAGATGGAGAAAATTTTGCTTAGACATCAGCATCTTTGATTACAAAACTGCTGAAGTTAGGAGTAACTGCTGCTGAAGTGAGAGAAAAACATTAACTCCAGCTACTGCTCCACTTTACTGTGGTGTTGGGAGGAGGCAAGAGAACTTTGTAATAATCACTGATCTCTTTCTGGAAAAGGGGCTGTGTGAAGGTACACTACAAAAAAATCCCTCACACTTTGTAAAATGCTTCCCAAAGCATTTAACTTACATGAGTTTAATTTGATGTGGAAAAAGTATGCAAAACCAAAGATAATGCTTCAGGATGTAATGCCAAAGGGAAACTAACACTCCTGGGTCATCCGAGTCTTCCAAGGCCCTTGGCTTCTACAGTTCAACAGACCTTCCACTCTGGTCACTGGAAGGCTAATCTACAGGACACCTTTATGGGTTAGGCACCTGGCTTGGCACATTATGAATAAAGACCTTTTTTTAAGTCCACCTATGATCCTTTGGGTTGACAAATGATTCATTTGAAACAAAATCAGTTATGTTCTTCCTTAGTTTTATTATGATTAAAGAACCACTCTATGTACTACCTTGATATCCATGACTCAATAATTATTGGCAATAGGTTTCATAATCTCAGTCTCATTACAGAACAGGTAACAATAGAGCAGTAAGGTTATTACCATTTACAACAGGTTAACATAAGCACACTGAAGACTGAAGAGCTATTACCAGCAATTTTCACTGGCAAACCCAGCCCTAAGTAATTAGATATCAAAGACTATTGTTAGATAAAGAACCTGACATCACTATCAGAAGAGATTTCCAACACTAAAAATGTTAAAGATCTTACCTATGTATAAATTGGATCTGAACTCCACATTGTGGTCTCGCACTGCCATTTCTTGTGCTTCTAAAAGAATCTTAAACAAGGAAAAGAAAGGCAGTCATATGACTGACACTGAACTAAAATGAAATTAAATTTGTCATTTCTTGTTGTTCTATGACTGCTAGTCACATACCTCCAGTTTACAGTCAATTTTAAAAAGAGAATATCAACTGATAACAGTGCCAAGGAAAAGGGGTACAGTGAGTGAGCTTTCCTTTCTCAGGCAAGAATTGCAAATGCAAGGAATACAGTCCATCAGGCCAGGTTTTAACTGGAATGTGTGAGCTGTGAAGGAGCAGATAGCCGCCCTTGCAGCAGTACCCTTCGTAATGAATAGCATGTCTTTGAGTCTGAGACTTGCCAAAAAGTTCAAGCAACTCAAGAACTAAATCTTATTGAAAATACTTAAACTTCATATCTACAGTAACCGTTAACAATATCAGACAAGTAGAAAAAACATACTTGAAATTTTCCTTTAAGAATTACTACATTTAAACTCCATACATATTTTGAATTAACTTCCTCCAGACCACATTTTTAGAAACAGGAAAATTGTCAGAAATAACAGAAATCAGATCTTTTACGCCTTTAGATAAAAAATATAGTACAAAGCTGGTACACAACAGACATTCAGTAATTGCATTCTGAATTGGATTAAATATAGGCATTGGATTATATGGAACCTCTGAGAAGTCTGAGTCCATCAATCGTTAACTATTCACCTACTAAACTGAAAAGATAAGATCTGACTTTAGGTGAGAGATTTAACTGAAGTGTAGAAAATAATGCTGATATCCCTGGATATCCTCAAACCGGCTTTTTGAAACACGAGTCGGTGAATTTACCATCATCAGTCCATTTATACATAGTGAATCAGCTACACTTAGAGCCGGGTCTGTAAAGGTCATCTAATCCAATCCCACCTATTTTAGAAACAAGAAAAATGGGACCAGACCGATTATCACAATATAAATATGAGAAAAAGGACTAGACTCCAAGTCTCCGGAATCCCAGTCCAATGCTCTTTCCACTCAACTAGTTAGAAAATCATAAACTCTCAGTTGTGGAACTGTCCAAAAAAATATTCTAAAAAATATATCAAGCCCCAAATCATTAAATATAACATCTATCACTTTCACTTCAAATATAAATGTCTGGTGCAAATAAAAGCATCACAAGAAAAAATGCTTAAAGCACATGACATTCCGAAGGTATAAGGGCATTAATGAAACTGAGCATCCTAAATCTGTATTATATACACTAGGCATTAACACCAGGGAATTCAGAATTTAGGCTGAGCTTACTAACACTTGCAAGAAAGCTATGCACCCCTCACCTCAAATCTTAGTTTACCTCTTTAATTATTTGGGCTCCTTTTTTGTCACTGAATTCCAATTGAGCCAAAGCCTGGTCAATGGACATTCCTCGAATCTAGAATTAAGGAGTGAGAGACAAGAGAAAATTAACTTACAAAACCAATGTTCTCGTTTCAACGAAAAGCAAAAGTCTCTTTTTTTTTAAATTCTTTATTGTTGAAAGTATTACATATGTCTCCCTTTTCCCCCATTGACCTCTCCCCACCCGCTCCCACTCCCCAGCACAAGTCCTCATCCTCCTACTGTCTGTGTCCATTGGTTATGCTTATATGCATGCATACAAGTCCTTCAAGTCTTACATAATCTGAATAACTTATAAAAATAGTTAAGTAGTTATACGCTGATTATATCTCAATAAAACTGGGGGGAAAATTTTAAATAAAACTAGTGGCCCAGTGCATGGATTTGTGCACATTGAAAGGAAATTAGAAGAAATATTTTAATATCGCTATTTGCCCTTTCTCTATAATAGAAGTGTCAGAGATGAAAGAAAATTAGTAAAATGTATATGAAACATATTGATTAATAAACAATAACATGATATGACAAACACATGATATAAAAACAACACGATATAAAAACAACAAACATGCCAAAACCGGTTTGGCTCAGTGGATAGAGCGTCGGCCTGCAGACTGAAGGATCCCAGGTTCGATTCCGGTCAAGGGCATGTACCTGGGTTGCGGGCACATCCCCAGTAGGAGATGTGCAGGAGGCGGCTGATTGATGTTTCTCTCTCATCGATGTTTGAAAATAAATAAATAAAATAAAATAAATAAAAACAAACATGACATAAAAACATGACATAAAAACATCGATAACAACAATGACTGATAAATTGATTAAACTTATTCTAATATCTCCCTGTACACCACATTAAGAGTAAAAACACTTTCAGAGTGCTTGTCTAATTTCCCTTGCGATGAAGTATTTACAACTTTAATGTCACAAGCTCTTGGAATGAAAAGAAAGCAACATATAAACCATGTCCGAAAACGGATTCAGATAGGAATATTCCCACTCTGTCTAGAATCTGTCCTTGTGATTTATTAATAGTCATTGCAAATGCTGGCATCACAGGAAACTGTCTTTAAGTTAATTTAAGTGGGAGGCCAGTGTCAGACGAGACAAATACAGTGCATGCTGGAGTCAACGTTTATTTTTAAATTGCCAATGCGTGTCATATGTACCAACTGGCCGGTCGGTTGGTTGGTCGGTCAGACGCCGGCCAGTCAGTCACTTAGCCTTGTATATATATAGATATGTATAGATAGCCAACTAAATGCAGGCAAAAGAAAAGTTTGAGAAGGAATGCCACTGTCAAAATCAAGCTTAAACATGTTAACCATAAAACCTAGGTTGTTAATAGTTTCAATAATATTAAAAGATGCCAAAACCGGTTTGGCTCGGTGGATAGAGCGTCGGCCTGCGGACTAAAGGGTCCCGGGTTCGATTCCGGTCGAGGGCATGTACCTGGGTTGCGGGCACATCCCCAGTGGGAGATGTGCAGGAGGCAGCTGATCGATGTTTCTCTCTCATCGATGTTTCTGACTCTCTCTCTCTCTTCCTCTCTGTAAAAAATCAATAAAATATATATTTTAAAAAAGAGAGAGAGAGCACACATGACAGAGAGATCACCGTGGGCTAGGACCACACTAGGCAATAAAGGCCTCTCTTTCTCCTACAGGACAAATGCATTACATGTATATTTGCTGCTTTTGTCGCCTCTCATACCTACATTTCATTTTCCAGAGAAAAACCATAGAAAGCAACAGTTTTGAAACAGGTTGAATTCACTCTTACAGGTGAATAAACTTGCTTTCTGGATTCTCTGGTTATAGCCAGGTTCCTGATGCCTTTTTCTAAATATCTTTGTATCCAATGTGACACGGTTTCTCAGAAGAAAGGTAAAAATTAAGCAAAATCACTCATCTCTGAGCAATCATTTTTTTTTTTTGTTTTATTTTTATTTTTATTTTATTATATTTCAAACTTTTTAGAGGAAAATTTTTTATTTGTTTCTATTTTTTCCCGCAAGAATTC
>NW_006292696.1:4783111-4796503 GCF_000327345.1 Myotis davidii | reverse complement strand
ACCAGACAGTCCTGCTTCTCCCGTTTGAGTCTGTGCCCCTAAAGCCTCTCCCGGATCTGGAGCTCAGAGTCTGCGACTCCCTCCCGATTGAAAACGCCAACCGCGCACTCCGCACCTCAGAATTTGCCTTCAGCACTGCGCCTCCTCTGAGTGTCCGAATGCGTTACTCTTTCCTCCTAGTTGTAGGACTTCCACTCAGCCACCGTTCCTGTGGTTCTGGATGATGTCCCTTCCGTCTTTTAGTTTCACTTTTGAAATGGTTGTTCGAGGCGGCAAACTCCGGCGTTAACCTATGCCGCCATCTTGGTTCTCCTCTCTGAGCAATCATTTTTGAATTACCTACCAACTGTCTAAAAATGCAATTATATTCCTCACTTTTTAGAGGCAAATTTTTTTGATTTTTCAAATCCTGGGTGGAAGTCATAGCCTAGCTTCTTTAACTAAATATTACACGGAAATAGTTATTTTAGCTTACCAATTTTGCCAAATACCACATCTTGTCTCTGCTGTACTTTATTTGTCTTCGACAATGGTAGATTTCCTTACAAATAGAAAAAAAAAACTTTAGCGAGTTTATACCAAAATAACAATAATGGTTTTGCTCAGTGGTTGAACCAGGAGGTCACAGTTCGATTCCTGATTCCAGGTCAGGGCACATGCCTGGGTTGCAGCCTCAAAACCCAATGAAGGGTGTTCTCGCGCTCTCTCTCTCTCCCTCCCCCTTCCTCTCTAAAATCAATAAAAAGAAATTTTTAAATGACAGTAACATAGTGTTAATAAAGGTTTGACTTTCTATGCCTAATGAAAATTCTGTCATAAGAAATAAAAACATTATTAATATTTGCAGATTCTTTTTTCCTACACAAAATTATGTATTTTCCAAAGTCTCACTATATTAAAAAAAATTGCTAAGGGAAAAATAGAAATTACAAAATGACCAGTTTGTGCCAATGTTTGCTATATTTTTATCCAGAGGAATAGTAAAAGATTTAATGGAATTAAATGAAAGTATTTTTAAAACATTTAGTTGGCTAAAGGACAAAAAAAAAAAGAAATAACAAGAAAAAAAGTTTCCTATTAGTGAAGAGAACAACTTTGAAATGGACAAAAGAACTGTTTTCACCGGTATGCCAGGTGTTTGGTCAAGAGCACAGGTTCTAAAATCAAACCGCATGGGCTGGAATCCTAGCTCTACCATATACTAACTACAGAGCCCACGCTACTTAACCTCTCTCGGCCTAAATTCCTACTTCTTTAAAATGCAGATAATATTACCTACATCATAAAACTATAAGAATGAAATAAAATAACATGTTTAAAAAAGCACTTTACATTGCCTAGCACATGGTAAGATCTTAGTAAATGTTAGTTTTGTTACCTTCTATTTACAGTGGTAGGTACATCCTATTTAATTTTCTTAAATATATTTTTTATTGTTCATGGTATTACAGATATCTCCCATTTCCCCCCTCTGCCCCTGTTTAATTTTTTTAAATCAATAATCCATTAAGCAATTTATAATTCACAAAGCAATCATCAAATTTTATTTGATCTAACTCTATGGGTCGGGAGAGGAAACATTTTATAATCCTTTTACAAAGTGAAAACCAGAGAAATACAATGTCTGGTAGCTATATCTTCGAAGTTCCCCTTCTGACTCTAAAACCCGCATTGTTTCCACCACTATATGCTATTAACTCACCTATACAGGATATAATGTATAAAAGAGTTATTTGAATGAAGCAAAAGGAGGTCTAAATTATGAAACACGTAAGCCAGCAGCTACATACTGCCACTTTAAAAAATGTAGGAAACATTTGTCAAGGCAAGCAATAACAAGGAGACCTGAGAATTTTCTAACATTGACTCCTGCAGGAAATTTTCAAATGCCTCAGAAACAGCAGTTTTCTCAAGTGGCCATCTTTTAATCTGTAGCACATTTCATTTCAGTTGCAATAGAAGCTGACAGGCTGAAAACTGTAGCAATACCCTAATTACATTTTCAGCAATAAAGTGTTCTGGGGAGCACAGGAGAGGAAAGAAGAACTGTCGTGATTGATAATATTAATTTGCAAAAATTAATACACTCAAAAAAAGTATTTTATATAAAAACATTTCAATTCTTGGTACTCCATGGTGGGCTCTCTTTAAACCTGAATTGTAGATAATTATCTTCAAATTTTGTAAAAAAGATATTGTAATCCTGGCAAGGACATGGGAAAAGAGGACTCAGGAGTTTACAAAAAAGGGGAAAGTTATTCAATCCTCCTCTTCTAAAACTAAAAAGCTCTACATTTACCTTAGGCAGGTGCCATGCCTAGGATACTTTCTTAAGATAAACCAAGTGTTACTATAAATCTGGTTAAATATCACTGATATTAATTAACCATATGGTAAATGAGGTAAAGTTAGGATATAATGCACAAAATAGTTATCCAATGAAGTAAAAGTAAGTCTAAATTATGAAACATCAAAACCAGGAACTTTTAAAGATGATGAAAAAGTGTCACCTAATAAAAGTCCTTACAAGAGCCTATGTGAACCCACATTAATAATATATAAGCATGACTTTTTATCAATAAGATATGGCTCTTATAGAAATGGTTTCTTGCCGAAACCGGTTTGGCTCAGTGGATAGAGCGTCGGCCTGCGAACTGAAAGGTCCCAGGTTCGATTCCGGTCAAGGGCATGTACCTGGGTTGCGGGCACATCCCCAGTGGGAGATGTGCAGGAGGCAGCTGATCGATGTCTCTCTCTAATCGATGTTTCTAGCTCTCTATCTCTCTCCCTTCCTCTCTGTAAAAAATCAATAAAATATATTTTTTAAAAAAAGAAATGGTTTCTTAAACAGTTATGATCTACAGGGTGGGGCAAATAACACAATAATTAATAAATAAAACAAGAATAAGCTGTTTCAAATACTCACAACTATAAACCTACTTTGCCCCATCTGTAGTCTCACTATACTTTTAATTTACTTAAAATAGCTTTTATCAAAGATACTACAAAAGTAAACTTAATCCCAAATTAACAAAGTATGACTATTATAAGGAAACTGTATTAATTTCTTTCTGGCTCATTTTCTTTACCACGATGAACCCACATGTAAGATAAAGTCTACATAGGAAACTATATTGTTTGTAAATTTGTGCTAATTTAATTAGGCGGGTAGTCTTAAAATAACAGGAGTGACTGAAAACATGCCTAACTTAGTGACATTCTTTTTAACTTACTGCTATAGGATGTACTCAATACCCCATTCACTATGATTTGTTTAACTACATATTCCAATGCTGAAGATCAGAATGATGTAGAATGGGAAATATTATCTCTCCCTCTGTTAAATTACAAATAAAACTAATTTTTAAAATGTTTGCAGCCAGCAGATTGGTAAGCCTAAGGGACACTGCACATAATGTCACAGTGCATGAACTATGTGGCTAGATAAGCAAATTAACCCCTATTAATAAGGTAGGTATTTATGAAGGGCATTAATATTTCAGCCATAATAGGTATTAGTGATACACCAAAGTCCCAAAAGGATTACTCTCTCAAACAAAATCTGTACAACATAGAAAATCAAATTAGGTTTCTCAAAGTGCCTATATAAAATCAAGCCAAATATTTTCATACAGGCACTTGTATAATGAGTATAAATGATATTAAAAAAGTTAATCAAAATAGTTTCAGGAAATACAATATATAACAAATGATTGGAGTGGCATTGTTCTTCCTTTGCTAAAGTTAAGTAAATGACCTACAGTTAACTATTTTAATTTTGACATTTGATATGTATCCTGGAATACATTTTTTCTTAATAACCAAAACAGACCAATGCTACAAAATATAAAATTTTGCTCTTAGATTCTGGACCTGACAAATACTATTATGATTTATTTACTTCCAATTAATATATAAGTTCAAAGAGCTGAAGTAAGAAGAAAGCTCATTAATTCTAGGAAATATGTGATTTATGATAAACTGTGCAAATGTGTAACATTTTCTAAATTTCTTTTAATTACAAAATGGAGTCAATACTTAATAGTACAGTAATAGAGATGGAGGAGGGTATAGAGGGGATAAATGGTGATAAAATTAAAGAAAGAAAAATTCTTAATAGTATAGATTGTTACAAATCTAATTTTAAATTTTGATGGCATGATAAAATCTGAAAATTAAAAATGTGTTTAAACTATTAGCATCTTTTTCTCCTCAGATTTCCCAATCAGGTGGGAATTCTTTAAATCAATAAATTAACTCCCTTAAATGAGAAAATAAAAAGAAAACATAAAACTGTATTAATTCAGACCAATACTTAGCAACTGAACCTTAATAAAATGTATGTGGTCAAGTTCACATAAAAAATAAGCAAATAACATTATTTAGACCATATGGATTATCCAGGAGCCTTAAATCCCAAAGGACTTTAAACGATGTTTGCTGAACTGAATGATTTATAATTAACACAGTAATTCTATTTCTATAGTATTTACCAGTTTATTTACTTAAGGATTCCAATGTTCCCTTCTTGTTTATGCTATCACTACCTGCTTAAACTTTTTTTTTTATTTCAGAGAGGAAAGGAGAGGGAGAGAGAGAGAAAAACATCAATGAGGAGAGCGAATCACTGATTGGCTGGCTCCTACACACCCCACATTGGGAACTGAACCATGACCTCCTAGTTCATAGGTTGACACTCAACCACTGAGAGACACCGGCCAGGCATAACCTTTTAAACAGATGTAAATATATTCCACAGTAAATTCACATTAAGCTGATATCAGTCATATCTCAGATGAGTAATCACAAGCAATTTGAAGAGGGTAAAAGAATTCTAAGCAGCTAAAGATTAAGACAAAACTTGATTAAATTCAAACCTTATGTTCAAAAATTTGTGAATTATAAAACAACCAAGTGTGCCCATATTCAAATATAAAACATTGGAAAATCATATATTATTTAAATATTGGTCAATAGTTTAAGTCATTCTTGCCCACTCCTCATGCTCCATTATCAAGAATTCATTCGCAAACCCCTTAAAATAAAAAAATCAGTAAATCTCAAACTACTAGCTTAGAGTTAAGGCCCCTATCTGGGAGGTTAATAATGTAAGGCAAACAAAAAGGAACAACAAATACCATCTTTTAAAACTTCCAAAGAGATAAACCCAGTACATTTTCTTTATCAATTAAAGGATTATGCCAACTGCTGTATATTTTTTTCTTTTCTTAACATGGAATAATAAATCACTGCGGGCCACAGAAGAGTGCCTGAGCTTTATCAAAATTTAGAAATTGGTTCTATCACAAACTTACTGCTGGTCTCCGAGGTTCTCCAGGCAGTTGTGGAGGATAAACAATTTTGTTCTTCTTCTCCCATCTTCGAGAAATGCCAAGAGAAGCACTTGTGTGGATGTGTGATTGGGGTAAAACACTCTGAGATGGAAGAAGCCTGTAAAACAACAGACACTTAGCATCTTCTTGCAGAGCCTACATGTCTTCTGAGCCATATCGGTTCCATTTTGACAGAAACTATTTAAGGATCACAAACGGAAACATTCCAGACATATTCATTAATAGAGACTGCTTTTACATAAAAAAGCTCCAAGAGCTAGTTTATCAAAGGCTAGGAAGAATGAAAGTTAATAATTTGAATAAAGTCAAATAATAAATATTCACCCAAGATCTCTTGCTCTCACTGACCAATAAATATGACTGTATTATAAGGCAGCCCAGTCCTAAAGCAGATTTAAAGACATAATGCATTGCTGACCTGATGTGTAGATTTCCTCAACTTTGTTGGGTAAGAAGACAACATTATTTTATAAACACTAAGAAATTAACGGATAAAGTTGGCATGATGTGTCTCCTGATAAAAGAACATGCCACCCGCCATCCATGAAGTAGTCTTTCCACAAAATTAACCTAAACTGATAAAGCCTCTAGATTCAATACAGGAAATACATAGAGAGATCATATCAAACAACATCCAGAGAATGCACTCAGCAAAATCCAAGCTGTACAAAACGCTGCAAGACAAACAACGCATTTTCTTCAATAGATAAACTCTAAGGGGAAAAAGAGAGCTGAATTAAGAGCCTACATATTAAAGATGTAATAGAAACAATTAATTTCAATGCGTGGACTATTATTTCAAAAATATGACAGCTACTTAACCATTATTGGAAATTTAAACATTAAATGGACATTTCATTCTTAAAGAGATATGTAGTGAAATATTTGTGGATGAAATAATATAGTGGCTAAGATAGTGATGGCAAACCTTTTGAGCTCGGCATGTCAGCATTTTGAAAAACTCTAACTTAACTCTGGTGCCGTGTCACATAGAGAAATTTTTTGATATTTGCAACCACAGTAAAACAAAGATTTATATTTTTGATATTTATTTTATATATTTAAATGCCATTTAACAAAGAAAAATCAACCAAAAAAATGAGTTCACGTGTCACCTCTGACACGCTTGTCATAGGTTCGCCATCACTGGACTAAGATCTGTTTCAAAATATGATGGGCGAGAGTAGAGGCTATAGATAAAACAAGATTAGCCACGTGTTAATAACTGCTGAAGTTGGGTGATGGGTTCATCATATTGTCTACTTTTGTGTATATCTGGATATATCCAAGTAGCACAACAAACTTAGATGTTTCCCTGCTGCCTGTAGTATAGAGTCCCACATTATAAGGCCTTTTATAACTTAACCCCAAACAGGCCTTTCAGCTTATCCACTTTATGGCCTAGCCACAGAGACATGTTTTGTTCCCTGAATAAGGCACACACTTTCATATCTCTACACTTCTGTTAATATTGTTTTCTCCTCCCTGATCGCCTGAGAAATGCTTATCCTGTTTAAAGTTCCACCTCAAAAGTTACTTAGTCCATCTCCCAGACAACCGTTCCCTCAATGATCTCCGTACCTGGCTCTTGCCAGCCACTCAGCAAGGAGCTGGACTACTGTACTGTGGTACAATGAGTTCCTGCAGTAAGGAATAGATTTGAGCATCGAGGGCAAGTCTGGCATCCTTGGTGTTCCAGCACCAAGGACAACACCTGGCCTAGGGATAATGAGTAAATATTTAACCCAGACTTCCATATTCAAAGTTGTTGTACATCAGCAGATTCTCACACAATACATTTAGGTTCCAACGTTTTACATGAAAAGTACAAAAGTAGGATACATGATGTTAGAGGGCAGGATTTCCTAATGAAACTATAAGCCAGGTGATGAGGGCAGAGACTATGGAGTCATGCAGACCTGGGTCTAAATTCTAACTCTAATTGACTAAGAGAATGGCTTTGGGGAAGCCACATAACTTTCTAGATCTCTGGTTTCTCAACAGTAAAAGGACTAATAATAGTAATTACTTCGTAGGCTTCTTCAGTAGCTCAAATGAGATATTGTAAGTTAAATACTTAACCTGACACCTCATAGGGCTCAATAAATGGTAGGTATTATTTTTAGATTGAGGAGAATACCTACCTCACTTGGTTGTTGGTAAATTAGTAATTAATGTGCTGTATCTTACAGTATCAAGGAGATGATAAACACTGATAGCTAGTATTAATTTTAAATTAGACCCTCTGAGCAGTTAATTCTTTCCTGTTCTCTGAAAAAATAAATCCCGTGAACTGTAAACTTCATATCACACCCTTTCAAATCTTCTCACGTTTAAGTCATATCATTTATGTTTCTACAAAGTTGTAATTAACTATGGGCACACGAAGTTTGTCACCTCTTTGGGCTTCATTTTCTTTATCTATGAAAAGAGCAACTGGACTATGTCATCTCTAGGGTCTCTCCAAACCTTAATTCTGCTTCCAATCCAAATATACATAGTAAATATACATCTGGTCATTTAGATGACCAAAATAAATTAAACACATTATAAATTAATAATGACAAAGTTTTCTGAATACCTACAATACTTTCAGGACTCAAATGGTTCATAAGATGAATTATCAAGTAAAAACAAAACTACTGTAATCAAATTAAATCATTATTCCAAATTGGGTACTAATTCAGAAGTGTATTAAATCCAAAGTTCTTATGTGCCCTCTCCTGGCCAGCTGTTAGAATAACACTAAATCAAAAAACTAAAATGTAATCATAAGGTAGAATTGAAAATAAAACTAATTCAAAATTGAAGCTTTTATAACACCTTTTTATGTGAGAAAGCCTATGAAGGGTCACTTGAAAAAACAAACTCAAGAAAAGGAAGTTGCTGGAATTAAAAACAATGGCATAGGTTATTGTTATTGTTTTCCAACAAACATTCATTTTTTTAAAATTGATTTTAGAGAGAAACATCGATGTGATAGAGAATCATCAATCAATTGCCTTCTGTACAAACCCAGACCAGGGACTGAAGCTGGGTATATGCCCTGACTGGAAATCAAACCAACAACTTTTCAGTGTACGGGATCACGCTCCAACCGAGCTATACGGCCAGGGCAAACATTAAATTTTAAGTTTGCCTGGAGGTCCAGTTTACTGTTAGCATTCTAAAGAATCAAAGTAAGCTAAATCTTTTTTTTAACATGTTTTTACTATTGATTTTAGAGAGAGAGGAAGAGGAAGAGAGAGAAACATGGATGTGGAGAGTAACATAGATCAGCTGCCTACTGCATGAGGGACCCTGGGGATTGAGCCCTAAACCCAGGCATGTGCCCTAACTGGGAATTGAACCTGTGACCTCTGTGACCTCTCAGTGCATGGGACTGTGCTCAACCAACTGAGCCACACCAGCTAGGACTGTTAAACCTTTTTTTTTTTTAACCAGTAAAGGACACCTAGAATCAACTTTTATCATTTTGAAATTCAAGTATCATCACTAACAATAGCTTTTCATTTACTAGGAATCCGAAATCCTGTTAACTTCACTGTAAGTAGGTAAACCACTCTCCAGAGTGCTTGTACACACAACATGCACACAGGTGGCCCGCAGTAAGGTGAGATGCCAGAGGCACGCAGAAAGCAGGTGGCAGACTAAAACTGGCACATGAAGCATTTCCTTACTCTCATGATTCTGGTGTTTCCTGTCTACCGATACTCAAGGATTACATTTAAGTGTCACTTTTTAAAGTCTACCCACATTCTTTAGGCATTGGGGAGTAGTAGATAAAAGCCAAACTTTAGAATTAAGAGTTAATTCCGATAAGACAGAGACTCTGAAACTTTCCAAAGTCACAATTGAAAGAACTAATACCTCCTATTTATTATTCAAAGTTCATTTTGAAATTCAGAACAAGATATACCCAAGTCCCAAGCGAAGATAATACTGGCCTCAGGCTCAATCTTGATAATATCATTCTATATGCATCAAGGAAAAAATTCTTTGTTCCAAATTTACTTCTGATAACATTAAATTAATCCTGCACTTGAGACTGAATAATAAGAACTGCCTCCCCCTTGCCTCATTTAAAATCTAAAATAAAGGGCTGAAGTGATATGCATATTCTCATAACTCAATATAATCTTACTTTGTCAAAGTCAAGGACAATCAAACAAGGAAACAGCTTAGCAAACGAAAAAAGTAAAATTCCAGCAACTTTCCAAGTTTTCCAACCTCTGCACTACTGACATGTTGGGCCTTTGTTGTGGAGGGCTGTCCTGTGCCTTATAGGATGTACAGTAGCATCCCTCACCTCTACCCACCAGATGCCAGTAACAACCCTGCCTCAGCTGTAAGAAACAAAAATGTCTCCAGAAACTGACAAATGTCCCCTGGGTGGCAAAACTACCCGCAGTAGAAAGAAACTATTAGCTAAAGTGACAGTCAAAAACAAACAAACAAACAGTAATTCTTGCAGAACATGAGCTCTCTGTTCCAAAAGGTTCCTGTTACTATGTCATACATATGTAGGTGGTTAATAAGCCAGATTTTCTATGTAAGCCAAGGTTAGCTAAATGCCTAAATTTTACATTCTTCAACCGAGAATATGTCTTTTAGGTTTTTTAAATTTATTTTAGAGAGAGAGAGAGAAAAAGGGAGAGGGAAGGAGGGAGAGAAACATTGATGTGAGAGATAAATATCAATCAGCTGCTTCCCATACACACTCTGACTGGGACTCGAACCTGCAACCTGGGTATGTGCCCTCACCTGTTATTGAACCTTGGTCTTTCAGTGTACGAGACGATGCTCCAACCAACTGAGCCACACTGGCCAGGCTAAATTTTATATATATATATTTTTTAAATATATTTTATTGATTTTTTTAGAGAGATGAAGGGAGAGGGATAGAGAGTTAGAAACCGATGAGAGACAAACATCGATCAGCTGCCTCCTGCACACCCCATACTCCCCAGTATAAAGAGAGAGGGAGAGGGAGATAGAAACATCAATTTTTACATTTTTATTCATAAACCCCAAGTGGACCCTGAAGGCTGCCTGGCATTCCTATTTTATTTTCCTTGTCCATTTCATCTCCTAGCCCAGTGATGGTGATCCTTTTGAGCTCGGCATGTCAGCATTTTAAAAAACCCTAACTTAACTCTGGTGCCATGTCACATAAAGAAATTTTTTGATATTTGCAACAATAGTAAAACACAGATTTATATTTTTGATATTTATTTTATATATTTAAATGCCATTTAACAAAGAAAAACCAACCAAAAGAATGAGTTTGCGTGTCACCTCTGACACACGTGTCATAGGTTCGCCATCACTGTCGTAGCCCCTACAAACAAATATCATACCTTTTCTTGCTAGTCAAGCCTCCCATATCACCTCTCTCACTCTCAATCTCAACTGTTAACAATGCTTATTTAGCTAAGAAAAAGCAAACAATTGGAAGATAATTTCCACAAGCTCCCACCACCTAATCCATATACCTAGCCACATAGCTTCTCTCGTTATTATGCATGAAATGTCTAGGCCCTAGCTAGTACCACTCTCATCCCTTCTCCCTAGATCCCATTCCTTCCCACTATTCAAGTACATTGCTCAGGCATTTCTTTCTTCCCTCTTTCTATCAGCAATGTTTTCATCTCTAGTGGATCATTCCCATCAGCAAACAAATAAACTCAAATAGTCTCCCAACTTAAAACCAACCCTCCCTAACCAAGTCCTCTAACTACAGCCGCAAAGCTCTACTGTGTACTGCACTCGTCATGATTGTGTCCTCATTGCAGAGTGAGCACTACGGCATCTCACGCATCACAAACAGATGCTTGTGTTTAGGTGTGATGTCCCAGTGCAGATTCCTAGCTTGAGGACTATTAAATTACAAACAACTATGACTATAATATGTGTTTTTCTAGGAAGATGCTTTGTGGCTTTCCTCATACTCTCAAAGGGGCCTGTGACTCTAATTAAGAAACATTGTCTTAAAAAGCAAGAAACCACAATCTCTCAGATCACAAGGTAAGATTGAATTAAGAGAGCACAAAATCAATGTCCTTGTCAAATCTTGCTGGTCATGCAATCAGAACACTTGAAAGCAGAGATGAATAAAAACCAGAGATATTTCCTAAACCACCAAAATGTACTCTGATCAGAAAATTTACAATCAGATTTAGAGATACTTTCTAAACCACCAAAATGTACTCTTCACTTTAAACTTAAGTCACCTCTTCCCAAAAAACTTCCCTGACAAACCTCTTCTGTGCCCATCACTCTGTCCCTCCATAGAAAGACAGGGCACTATTTAAAGCCAGAGGATTTTTTGTTTAGAACCTAGACTTGCCATGTATTAACTGTATAACCTTCAGTAGGTCACAAAATTTCTCAAATGCATCCAGCAGTGAAATGGGAGACTCGGAATTCAAAGGTTGGAAAATGTCCGTTTGCAACCAAATACAGCCTATGGAAAGGTTTCATCTGGTCTTAGCCCAGTTCAAAGCCTTTAGATGAGGAATGCACTCTAAATTGACACAGGCCCTAACACACTCTCTCATTTTACAAAAACCACTTCTCCCAATTAATTTCTTTCTAGCACCTATATGCAATTAGTTCCCAAACACTGAATTAGATGATCCCTAAGATTTTACAGTTATCACGGGCAGTATTTATACCTTTTCCACTTAGTTTTCATCTGACCATTTCCCCATTAGAAAGTCCAGAATAGGGATTCATAGAATTACATAATTTCAGATCTGGAAAGAGTCTTACGAGATTATCTAGAAAATTCCAACCATCTTGTATGACACTGATGAAAAGACTGAAGCCAAACTAAGTTATTTGGCTCAGATCTTCCCAATATAAATCACTGCCGGACAATTTAAATCAACAAACATTAACAAAGTCTTTACTTTGTTCAGGACCCAATGCTGGAGCTACAGAGAAACAAGAACTGACCCTATCTGTCCAGGGTTCACACCTAGTAAAGGGCCAGACACATGCACATGAAGTGACTACTCAAGGCACACACGCTACAAGGAAGGAGGAATTAATGCCTTTCATTTTTAGTGAGACCCGAGAAAAGCTTCTGAAGGTGAAACATGTGAATTGGGGGTTAAATACCAAGTAGGACTGCTATTGAAGACAGGAAGTGAGGGCACAGCATGAAAAAGCCAAGAGGCAAGTGTATGCACAACATATTCAGAAGATAGTAAGTTAATCAGCATGGCTGTAGTAGAGAGAAGGAACCTAAGAAAGCAAAGTGTAGGCCAACCCTAAGGGCTGTGCCCCCTATTTTCTTTGTTAGCTCTCCTCTTCATCCTCTTGAACCAAGAGCCTAGGATGGAGCAAAAAACAAAACAAAACAAACAACAACAAAAAAAGGAACTCAGTAATCCTATATAATGAAAAGCTAATATGCAAATCAACCAAATGGCAGAACAACCTGTCGCTATGACACACACTGACCACCCGGGGGCAGACGCTCAACGCAGGAGCTGTTCCCCTGGTGGTCAGTGCGCTCCCACAGGGGAGCACTGCTCAGCCAGAAGCTGCGCTCACAGCTGGCAAGCTCAGTGGCGGTGGAAGGAGCCTCTCCCCCTTGCTGCAGTGCTAAGGATGTCCAACTGACAGCCCCCAAAGGCTCCGGGACTGTGAGAGGGCACAGGCTGGGCTAAGGGACCCCTCCTACAGTGCACAAAATTTGTGCACCGGGCCTCTAGTCATTTATAATAATAAAAGCAGCAATGGTAGTTAACATTTAGGGTGGATTATTATATAACATGCACTGTCCTAAACATTTCATATACCGTATTTGCCGGCGTATAAGACGATTTTTTGGCCCTGAAAAATATGCCTCCAAGTGGGGGGTCGTCTTATACGCCGGGTACACTTCAGATAGACTGCCCATAGTGCTTGCCCCGTGCCATAGTGGCCTCCCGATGCCCGCCCACTTCATTCCACATACCGTTCAGGCATCAGCAGAGCTGCTGGGTGTATGCTCGGCTGTTATGCGATTTTGCTGTTATGCGATTTT
>NW_006292696.1:4760109-4782960 GCF_000327345.1 Myotis davidii | reverse complement strand
TTGCTAGGGACTTGCCCGGCACTTGCTCTCTACCTCTATTTGTTATCTTTCTTCTATCATTGACAGTCCCTCTAGGTTGTGGGCTGCTTGCCTGTGTTCCTGAGAAGCATCTACGGTACCAGTCTATAGACTGTGTTTTCTTTAGTGAATTACCGGTATGTTTACCGGTAATAAACTTGCACTGTTTTATGTATATGTTTGATTACATACAGCCTTGTGACAGTTTTCCTGCATGTCATAAGCATTTGAATATAAATTAAAATGTTAAAATCAAATCTGATACTGTTTTACCTTTTATTTGGTGTGTGGAAGGTGTGCGGAAGAGGGGGTAGTCTTATACGGCGAGTATATAACAAACTCTGTATTTTGAGTGGAAATGTTAGGGGGTCGTCTTATACGCCCAGTCGTCTTATACGCCAGCAAATACAGTACATTATCTCAATCCTCATAAAATAATCTATGAGGTAAGTACTATTTCTTTCATATCTTAGAAAGATAAGTAACTTCCCCCAAATCACACACTTAAAAAGATTTGCACCCTTGCCGAAACCGGTTTGGCTCAGTGGGATAGAGCGTCGGCCTGCGGACTAGGGGGTCCCAGGTTCGATTCCGGTCAAGGGCATGTACCTCAGTTGCGGGCACGTCCCCGGTGGGAGATGTGCAGGAGGCGGCTGATCGATGTTTCTCTCCCATCGATGTTTCTAACTCTCTATCTCTCACTCCCTTCCTCTCTGTAAAAAATCAATAAAATATATTTTAAAAAAAAAAAGATTTGCACCCAACTTTTTGTCTCCAAAGCCTATATAAACCAAAATAAAGGCTGATCAGAAATTTTACAATCAGATTAATCATCTCCAAATATCAATCGCTGTACTGAAAAAAAGGTGGGGGGCAATTAGAAAGGAGAGGGGGAAGGCTTCTTGCCAGTCCTGACCCAACTGCATCCCTAACCTTAAGGAATGCTTTGTTCCTGAGGTCAAAGGACGCTCTGGAGCAGGGGTCCTCAAACTACAGCCCGCGGGCCACATGCAAATACAAATATTGTATTTGTTCCCGTCTTGTTTTTTTACTTCAAAATAAGATATGTGCGGTGTGCGTAGGAATTTGTTCATAGTTGTTTTTTTTTAAACTATAGTCTCGCCCTCCAACGGTCTGAGGGACAGTGAACTGGCCCCCTGTTTAAAAAGTTTGAGGACCCCTGCTCTGGAGAGTATAGTATAAAGCTTCAAAACGTCCTATATCTGAGGGACCTTAGGCAAGTTTTTACTTTGGAGGGCTCTAAGTTCCTTGTCTGAAAAATGGGGACGTACACTACACAGAATGGTACGAGAACGGGAGAATACATAAAAAGCGAGCAACACAGCCCCAGGCGAGGTCAGCTGCGCTGTCTGCAACGCGGGCCCTGCAGGTGTCAGCAGGCACTGGAGCGGGAACCAGGGAGGCGGGCCGCTGCGGTGAGGTTGGGAGAGTCTGACCATGTTCAGAAAGATCAGAAAAGACATTGCAGCCCAAGATGGTTTGGCTCAGTGGGTAGAGCGTTGATTGAAGGGTCCCAGGTTCGATTCCCGCCAAGGGCATATGCCTAGGTTGCAGGCTCGATCCCCAGTGCCGATCAATGATTCTCTCTCATCATTGATGTTTCTCTCTCTCCCCCACCCCCTCCTTCCTCTCTGAAAACAATTTTTAAAAAAAGAAGAAAGAAAAGAGACATTGCAGGTAATCCTAATCCTGATCCCCCGAGGGCTACGTAATAAGGCGGCGGAATGGTGGGCCAAGAGCCTAAAACGGAGCCCGCACAGAGGCTCCCAGTAACTGAAGGGCTAGTAAGGCCGTGGCCCTTCTGCAACTCCGAGGCCACTTACCCCACGGTCAGCTTCCGCCTCAGGCTCTGCATCCAGAACGCACCTGCAACAGCAACACAAGCCGTCAACTCAGACCCCCACCTCCTCTCCCTTCTACCGCCCCTTAACCACCAAAATCCTCACCCAGACGGTCCAATACTGCCGCCGCCATCTTGCTCCTCCCCTCTACGGAAGCCTCCGAGCTCAGTCAGCGTCTGGACAGGACGCATGCGCGATTCTCCGCTTTCCTTCCCCCCCCGCCCCCCGGGGAAAACCCGTCAGTACCTACACCCACGGTGTTGTCATGGAGACCACTAAGACGCTGCCAGCGCTGCCAGCGCTTAAGGCGTGGTCAGCCCAACCTTGCTAAGGAATGAATGACTTAACAAAGGCTGAAAAGTAGTCAGTTTCCGGAAATTCATCGGGATCCAGAAAAATTACGAAATCTCACCTCACAAATAGTCCGAAAGGATTAGGGGAGCAGAGACCTCGAACAAGCCACCTAACCTGGGTGGGCCTCAGGGTTCTAGCCAGTGAAATAGAATAATTATCCTTACAGCAGTTTTAAGAGCTCCACTGGAGATCACGTGGAAAGATATTTTATAAAACAAACAGTTCAAATATAAAGTAATGATGTCCTAATCCCTATTAATCTCCAGGTTGAACTACAAGAGATAAAAGTTAATTACCATCGGGCACTTGCTACTGTCTATGTCCAGCGAGCATTTCACTAAATCTCAGTATTCCTCAGAGCGATGCAACAAGGCATAGATCATTATTTTCCTTCTTCAAACGAAGAAAGAGGCTTAGGATAAGCTAAAGTCTTTTAGATAACAACTGGCAAAAACCTGTAGTCCATCTAAGGCGTTATGCCTCCGAAGTTAGTACCCCCTACCCATATCCAAAGACATGCGTTTTACCTCTATGTATTTAGATATCTCGGGTTTCGTTTGCTACATACGGGAGTGCCAGCTATCCAGTGCAAGCAATACCGGAGCAGGAGAGTGTAGCGCAGCAGTGTGAGCACCTGACCGTTTGCGTTGGAAGGAAACTTCCATTCTTTTCCTCCGCAGCACTTAGCACATACAGTTTCACGGAGCTGGCACTCAATCAAATGGAGTCACTCTACTCTTCTCCCTGAGTTACCAAGAACCCGGAGCCAGAATTTCCACCCAAGAGCACAAACTCTTTATTTTTATTTTTTTTGAGTTCTGATTGGAACTTTTATCTATTTGTTAGATATCTTTGGATAGATCCTTGTAGCTATCTTTCAACCTTTTCATCTCATGGTACACATAAACTAATTACTAAAATCGTGTGGCACACCAAAAACTGTATTTTTTTTTTTAAATTTGAGCAAAAAAAGGGGGGGGCATAATTTTGATTCATTCATACCGAGACGCTATTGTTGTGTTGGCTGTCCTTATTTTTTTATTTGACAATCTAAGGGAAACGGGGTCAATGCCCCTGACTAAATAGCCAGGTATTGCGTGTTTTAAAAATTCTTGCTGTCGCGGCACACCAGTGGAAAATCTCTGCTTTAAAAAGCATCGCCAGAGCTAGCGAAGTGCCCTCGCAGGGAGAGTTCAAAATTCCTTGGGGCGGCGTTAAACCGGCGGAGCGGGAAGATGACTCCACCGGTCTAACCCGTTAATTATGTACCTCGACTGTAGGAAGCGAGAAAGCCTAACCCCGGGTTTGTCCCAGTGGCTTCTTACCTCCTCCCCGGTGGCTCGTGATCATGGGCCAGGAGCCGCGCACGCTGCCTCCCTCCCCCAACTGGTACTGCGCCCGCTGCAGCGATGCGGTCCCCGGGGGCCTCTTCGGGTTCGCGGCGCGGACCTCCGTCTTCCTTGTCCGCGTGGGCCCGGGCGCAGGCGCGATCCCTGGGACGCCCCCATTTCGAGGTAACTCCCTGCTCCTGCCCCCACCTTTCCTGCACGTCTAGCGTTCCCTGGAGGCGCCGAGTATGCGCCTTCAGCCACCCCCTTCTACAGAAGGGGTAACTGAGGCCCCGGCAGGGAGAAGAGTCTGCTCACAGCCCCTAAACGGAGTCGCGTCCCGATCTCCAAGACTGAGCTACACTGCGCTGTGGATGAGCGGCCCCGCCTCCCGGCGCCCTCACGAGGGACTGCTCGCTTCCCCAGGAAGTTATCTCTGTCCAGACCCAGGAATTTTTAACATCTGTGGTCTCCCTCCCCTCCCCGACCCATTGCACGTGGATCCCTTAGGAGCCTTCTTGGGGTTGGGGTTGCCTTCAGCTCCAGGCCCTAAGCAAGATCCTACAAATATGATACTCATTTCTGTGAGATGAACGCATGGAGCCAGGTGCCGTTAGGCTCCAAACTAGGTCTTGATTATATCTTGGGATATGGCATGCCAGCTATTCTACTCCAAACGATCTCTGGCCAGATCTAAGTAAGAATCCCATTTCTTTAAAACTTTTTTTATTATTTTATTTTTAAATCCTCACCCAAGGACATTTTTTCCATTGATTTTTAGGGAGAGAGGAAGGGAGAGAGAAAGACAGAAACACCGATGTGAGATACATCGATTGGTTGCCTCCCACATGCCCCTGACCAAGGCCAGGAGCCTGCAACCAAGGTGCGTGCCCTTGACCAGAATCAAACCCAGGACCCTCCAGTCCACAGGCCAACGCTCTATCCACTGCACCAACCAGCTAGGGCTCCCATTCTTCATTTGGGCTGCTCCTCGGCCTGTGAACTAGGCACATCAGAGAATATCAACAGCCTTTTACAGTTGAGAGGACTGAGGCCCCAGGAAATAAAATGACTTGTCTACAGTCACGTGGCAGAGCCAGTACCCACACTTGGGAGTTTTTGACTGTGAGTCCCCGGATATTTTTGTTACATCATGGAACAAGTGAGATCCCACTCAGCATCTAACAACAGCCTGATTCAGCCAGAAATCTCAGGTAGCCCTTTAACCCGGAGTCTGGTTTTGCTTGAAGTCACAGGGGAGCTGGTGGGACACACTGAAAGAGTCTCCGGCTTCACGTTTTCTCATCACCCGGGTCAGTACAACCTTTGTGCCACCAGCTCTGACGATGGGACTGTGAAAATCTGGGACGTGGAGACAAAAGCAGTTGTGGCAGAACATGCACTCCATCAGGTACCACGGCTTTCTGGTTTCTCAGACTGTCACGTATCTGTGCCAAGCGTCCTTTTGTTTCAAGTATAGTTTTGCTAGCTCGTTTGTGCAAGTTAACTTTTACAGTTGTGTTCATAAAGTAAATAAGGAGCTCTGTGTTGTAAGAGACATTTTTGGAAGGCAAGACTTATAAACTGAAGGTCAGCAGACTACACTGCTGCCTGTATTTGCAAATTGTTTTACTGTAATACAGCCAGTCGTTCATTTGAGGATTGTTCACAGCTTCAGTATTGGCTGCCTGCATGCTACATTCGCAGCGTGGAATAGTTGCGTCAGAGAAAATGTGGCCCACAAAATCTAAAGTATTTACTGTCTGGTTAGGCTGCTGATATAAACTATAAATCAGTAAATGAAACTTGATTTACCTGTCTTTTGAGAGAATGTTGGAAAGGAACACAGTTAACTTACTCTTAGTAAGAACTCTGCATTAAGCTGTTAAAGACATTATTTCAAATGGTTCTTTGATCCTCAATAGCCTAAATTCTCCTACCATTTGGTTAGTATAGTCTTGCTACACAAGTGGTATTTATTAGGTACCTATAATGTGCCTCATACTGGTTAAAAACTAAGTGAAAATTCAGCATTGACAAGTGAGAAGCAAATATATTTGTTTTGTTTTAAAGCACACAATATCAGCATTGCATTGGTCTCCTCGGGTAAAGGACCTAATAGTATCTGGAGATGAAAAAGGCGTGGTTTTCTGTTACTGGCTTAACAGAAATGACAGCCAGCACCTCTTTGTAGAGCCCAGGACCATTTTCTGCCTTACTTGTTCACCTCATCATGAAGACTTAGTAGCCATTGGGTAAGTAGTGTTCTATCTGTATTGATCATTTATCTGTGCTTTTGCTCACATATTGCATTTGCTTTCCCCTCTCCTGTCCCTTTACTCCTCAAAGGAAACCATTTATAGGTGTTAACCACTTCCCCTGACCCCTTGGCGTCCTTTAGTCCTGTGACCTCCAGGTCCAACAATCTCTTCCACTCTCTGTTGTTAATTCCTCCGTTTCTAGGATAGCTTCCTTCCCTCATTCTTCACATCTTCACCTTGTTCTCTGTCTTTACTTGCCCTTGGATATAACATTTACTCCCAGAGAATCAAATGGCTCAGCTCTGTCTCTCTGGTTCTCAGCTCTCCCTCTAGGTTGGGAAAGTGACCTGGCATTGGGATCTGTCTCCTTATTGGTCACCAAGGTGGTTTTCCCACGAGCTGCCTGAGTGGGCTTCCCCTTCCCTCACCACTCTATCTAATTTCTCTCCCAAAGATGTCCATTCACTCTGATTTAAAGACTGGATAAGCACTAGAAAGTCTGACTGGAGAGGATTCAAGAGGCGGGGGAGGGGCGTATAAGGTAGTAAAGTCTACATGGAGACAACGTTGCCACAGTTTGTTTCCCAAAAATGTGCATAGACACGAAGCCAAGAGGTATCCAGGGGTCGAGGGAGTATTAGACAGAAGATAGCAAGGGCGTGCTTTTATGCTGATGAAAATGCAGCAGAAGTGGGAGAGCTTGTTACAAGGGTGAATCGTGATAAGACTTAGCCATTGGTAAGTACTGTTGTATCTGTATTGGTCACAAGTAGAAAGAGCAGCGGAGACAATGGAAATAGTGCGGGTAACTTTGTAGATCTGTTGGAAGGGGCGGGTGCTTCTTTCTGATGGCTTCTGATTTTCTCAGTGAGGCATAAGTCAGAAAGGAGATGGAGTCAAGTTCACGGTGGGGACGGGACTGGATGCAGGAAGAAGGTATGAAAAGTCATCTCAGAGAATAGGAAAATGAACTTACTGGGGGAAATTGTAGTCCCTGTTGAGTGCCAAGCTAAGGATCATGGTCATGACTTTAAACTATTCACACTGGTTAAGAAAGAAGATGGTTGAATTCAACCAGGTTTGAGGTTTTGTGGAGTAAATACCCCTGAGAGAGAGGGACAAGAAGATAAGGGTTTTTAAAGGAGTGAATAATAGTGAAAATGGAAGGAACCTGTGGATCGGCAGTCTCTGTGCAGTGGGGGGCACTAGAGAGGGAGCAGAAAGGGTGGTAGGCAGGGGTCAGAGAAGGTTAAACCACACTGACCTTGAAAGATGAGCTGGAATTCACAAGAAGAGAAGAGTCAGATACAGTCAGACACAGGATTGAATGAGAATGATTGTTTTCCAAGGACCTTCAAAATGGTGATTATTTCTTGAGAGCTTGATTGCCTATTATGTTACAGAACTTTAGGTTTTCAAAGTCCATATTCTTTGAAGATTAACATATTCTATGATTTCATTTTTTTTTAAATATATTTTATTGATTTGTTACAGAGAGGAAGGGAGAGGGAAAGATACACTGAGCCAAACCGGCTTTGGCTATGATTTCATTTTTTAATAAAGCTGTAATGATGGAAAATTTTATAAAAGGAGAAAACTAAGTAAATAAAGCTGTCACTGGTATTTTTCCCTGTAGAAGTATCTGTTAGGTAGGAAGTGCAAATAGGTGCACACATTTAGAGAGCAGCTTTGCATTTCTTAGTAAAGCAAAGAGGTGCATATCTTACATCCTGACAGTTTCATTACTAGGCATCAAACCAGAAATTGTCTTAGGTGTGTATAAGAACATTAATGGCAGCATTTTTTGTTTGTAATAGCTAAAAATGTAAGCCCTTCAAAAGGAAAAGGAATAAAAAAGTTGAGGTATATTCAGATGATGGAGGACTACACAACAGTATAAATGGCTGGCCAGGAACAGTTACATGTGCCAACATGGCTGACTCACAAATAGAATGAGTTAAGGAAGCAAGTTGCAGAAAGAGACCACATGATATCATTTATATGAAGTTTTAAAATCTATATATATATATATACACCCTCCAGTGCAACAAATTCGTGCACCGGGCCTCTAGTATATAAAATAATTGTGTATTTTATTTAGG
This sequence comes from Myotis davidii, assembly GCF_000327345.1. Taxonomy (NCBI): domain Eukaryota; kingdom Metazoa; phylum Chordata; class Mammalia; order Chiroptera; family Vespertilionidae; genus Myotis; species Myotis davidii. The sequence continues at coordinate 4,775,035 of NW_006292696.1, read as the reverse complement.
AATGTAAACAAAGAAAGGCTAGGAATGATGTAACACAAAATTCATAACTAGCAATTTCCCTCTAGGGAAGAGAGGGACAGAGTTTGGGTAAGGACTTCAACTGTATTGATAATTGTTTTTTCTTAGTCTGAGTGGTAGATACTTTGTGTCTGAAATACTTTACCACTTAAAAAAAAGCTGTTAGAATTTCTCAGCCTCTTTTGAACTCACTGAATGAGATAGCCTTGGAATACCCAGATCTAGAATTAAGAGTTCTGCAGCTTTTGTTAAATTTCTAGTTGGAAAAGCAGGATTGCTGGTATAAAGAAGGAGTTTTTTGAGTGTAATTAGAGGAACTGCTGGGCCCCTAAAAGAACTTAGAACGTAATCACACTCCCGTTTGAGCTTTGTGCCAGGTAACGTGCACTATTACTATTACAAGATTGATCATGGAGGAGGATTTGAAAAATCAGGAAGCATGAAATGAACACTTTAGAAAAAGGACAAAGTTAATTGTTTTTTGTCTTCTTCTCCCCAACTCCCAATGCACTTAACTTTTAAAAATGCACAATAACTCCTCAGGCAAAATTTTACTGGAAAACAAAATGTTTTCTAACTTGTTTTTCAGCTACAAGGATGGCATAGTGGTTATAATTGACATCAGCAAGAAAGGAGAAGTTATTCACAGGCTTCGGGGCCATGATGATGAGATCCACTCCATAGCCTGGTGTCCTCTGCCTGGGGAAGACTGTTTACCCATAAATCAAGAGGAAAATTCAGGTAGCCGTCATTTTAGGAAGGGTTCTGTATTCTTTAGAGCTAAGGAACACAATGTGTAGAATTGTATCGTTTGAATTATATTTAAAATGTGACTTTTGCAGATCAGATATATGAAAGCTAATAGCTAAGATCCTGGAACCCTTGCAAACTATTTTTTCTCTGAGATAAGTGCCTGTTTCATGTAACAAAATTACCATCTCTATCCTAGAAGAACCTGAACTTCCTAATGGGAAAGTTATAGCACAAACTCCAGTAACAAAAGGCTGCTACTTAGCCACTGGAAGCAAAGATCAGACCATTCGAATCTGGAGCTGCTCTCGAGGCCGAGGTAAGATCGATGTTTGATCATTTCTTTTGCGATATAACCTAGATTGGTCCAGGAGAGGCATAAGTTGTTTATTCTGCCTTGTACTGAGAGTATGTCATCTGTCAAAAGCGGTTCCTTTACTTTTCTATGCAGACAGTTGTTCCCCAACCTAGCCTAGACTAGAACTCTGTGCTCCTAACATCTGGCTTTGGTATTGGAGGTGAGGGTTTCTGTTACATTCATAGAAGGGTCGCTCTGTAGCATGGGGGGATAAGATGTTTGTTGAGGCTAGGAATATTGGAACTTGGCAAGGCCTTGATCAGAGGAATGGAAAAGATCACTAGAGTTAGAACTTTTTAAAATAATACATATTTTTATTTATTTCAGAGAGGAAGGGAGAGGGAAAGATAGAAATACCAATGATGAGAAAGAATCATTGATTAACTGACTCCTACATGCCCCAAACTGGGGATCGAGCCCACAACCTGGGCAAGTGCCCTTGACAGGAATCGAACCTGGGACCCTTCAGTCCATAGGCTGATGCTCTATCCACTGAGCCAAATCAGCTAGGGCTAGAGTAAGAACTTTTAATGCACAGATGCAGAATAAATAATATACACCCACTAGAGACGTGCATATTTAAATGTAGAAGCTCAGCCATTCAGCTTTCCTAAGCATTTCTTTGAGCAGAGCTTTTACCGTAAGATTGAGAGAAGATCCAGGCAGAGTGGATGTTACCTGTATAGTAAAAATCAAACCTTTCACTTTATAGCAGTCTATTTTCTCTACTTAAACCATAGAAGCTTTATCATCTGTCCAAATGCATTTGTGCATGTAAACCAAGTAGCATAGTTAGGGCTTAGTCAGTGGTAGCTATTAGCATAATTTGGGGAAACAGAATGTTTTAGGATTTGTGGATGGCTTTTGGACATACTTTGGCTGATTCTCTCAAGTAGGGATAACATCAGGCTAAGAATCCATCCAGAAGGGTAACTTCTAAACTTTAATGATGCTGAGGAATAAAAAAAATAAATAATACACTTATGGACAACTGTCTTCAATTTTTCTGAATCAGAATCTCTTGGGGTTGGGCCCTGGCTTATGAATTTTAGAAATTCCACCAGTGGTTCTGATACTCCGTAGAAACTAAGAACCACCGGTTAGTAGCATCCAGGGGTGGAGGGACTTCCCTGTCACATGTCAATGCCAGCTTTGTCCCCTTCGTTAGATTTCTTCACAGCTAGAAGAAGGAACCCCACCCTCTGTCCTGCCAACTTTGGAGAATCAGATTGTATTACCACCTGGGTGCTCAGTTCTAGTCGGAAACTCACTTCCTCGGCCTGTAAAAGCTTTGACTTAAATTAGCTAGACTAGTATTAACCACTAAGCATAATAGTGTTACCAGGAGAAAATGAGGTCTGAATCCTAAGTAACCAAACTAACAAACTTCTAAACCACGAACTATGCAGTACTTCCCTCTTATCTGAGAGGAATACTTCCCAAGAGCTCCACGGGATGCCTGAAACCTCAGATAGCACCAAACCCTATATAGACTTACGTTTTTTCCTATTCATACATACCTGTAATAAAGTTTAATTTATAAATTAGGCACAGTAAGAGATTTAAAATAATAATAATTAAGTATAACAATTATAATGACATACTGTAATAAGTATGTGAATGACTTTGAGGCCATTATTAAGTAAAATGGATTACCTGAACACAAGCACTGTGAGACCATGGTAGTCTGTCTGATCACCTACTAAGTGACTAACGGGGGGAAGCACATACGACATGGATACATTGGACAAAGGGATGATTCGTGTTCAGGGCAGGACAGCACAAGATTTCATCACACTACTCCGAACAGTGTGAGATTTAAAACAGGAATTGTTATTTCTGGAATGTTCCGTTTAATGTTTTTGGACCATGGCTGCCCACAGGTTACTGAAGCCGCAGATAGAGGGGGTTACTGCATTGTGAGCTGCTAATGACTTTATGCTAATCTGCAGGTGTGATGACTTTGAAATTGCCCTTTCTGAAGAGAAGAGGAGGGGTAGACCCAACTGTTAAGGAGCGCCTTTGGCTGACACTCCATTGGCCCAGGGATCAGCCAACACAGCTGGTATCTAGCTGTTTTGGGTAAGTCTTTTTCCTGGTCATGCCCTTTGACATGTTTTGTTTTCTTCTCTAGCCTCAGGAATTCCTGGACTTGCAGATGGAAAAAGCAGTGGCTGAGGCTTATATTATGATAGGCCATTTGTATTGGAAAAATCATGGGATCGATATCTGTGTTGTGTAATAAGAGAGTTGTGAAAAGATCAAATAAGTATAGCCTGGTGGGTAAGAATGGACTCTGAAGTCAGGCAGAATTGAATTTCAGAATCAGTCCATGACTTACCTGCTGTGTATTCATGAGCAAGACCCTTCACTTTCTGAGCTTCAATTACTTCACATATAAAAAGAGGAGGTTATAGGATCTCCTATCTCTTAGGATGATTAGAGCCATTCAGTAAACAAAATTTGAGAATCAGCTTTTAGTTGCTTGAGATAATAAAGTGAATTTATCAGAAAAGGCCCTGCTTTTAAATGAAATAATACAGGTAAAGCATATAGAAATCTCACCAAAACATTAGTCATGGCCCTACCCCCTGCCACCCTCACTGACCCAAAAAAGAGATATTATATCTTAAAGCCTTTGGGGCTATGCAATTGTGGCATTTCCTAATTAAAGCTGTTAGGAAAATCTGTTCAAAAGGTAGTCCAGTACAGTCCTATGGTCCAGAAAGGAGGAAAGCTATGATGAAGTACCATCCTGCCTCTGATTCCTCCAGCTACTTGGTTCCTCTCCCTGTAGGACTGACTCCTTGTTTTTGTGTGTGCTTCCAGAGATATCCGGTGCATACTTCAGAGTTGTTCTCTACATATAGGAACAATGAACAGAAATTACTTTGCAACTGGGCCCACGCTCTGGCCCAGAATCTCTTCTTTTCAAAAGGCTTGTGAAAGAGAACTAATGCCTGTCCTCCCTTCGCAGAGGTGAATTGCTGCTGTGGGATCTCACTCAGTCTTGGAGACGGAAATATACCCTCTTTAGTGCCTCAGCAGAAGGGCAGAATCATTCAAGAATTGTGTTTAATTTATGTCCGTTGCAAACTGAGGATGACAAACAGCTGCTGCTTTCCACATCGATGGACAGAGATGTAAGGACAGCTTATTCCTGTGTTCAGCACGGAAAAGCGGTGATTTATGGCTTACATGGGACTAGAGGGCTTTTTCAAACCAGCCGTCAGTTCCATTCATACCCCACCTCACCTCCAGTTCCTATTTCAGTTACTGTTACCGATTGGCACTAAACACAGTAACAGCAGAGAGGTAGGGGGCAGGGGAGCAACCACCAAGATGCCCTTTTGTTGAAGCAGATGTGATAAAGAAGAGTAGATGTGTCCAGGGAAGGATATGTGAGATCATCATGCTTTGGCTTTATTATGTCCTTGTCTGTAGTTCGGTAGCAGAATCATCTGCTCTTGGTGATATCTCTAAGGGAGAATTGGCTCTAAGAGTCTGTGGCCTTACTCTTTTGCCATTAAGCTAGGCTCATTTGATAAACTTTTTCTCCCAAGTCCCTCTGTTACACAAGTTACAGTTAAAACCTTAGCACTGCTCTTCCCATCGGTATGATACTGATATTTTGCTTTTTGAGGTAACACTGATTTTTTCCGGTATCTTGAGACCATCTTTATTGCTTAGAGTTTCCAAATGAGCAAATCACTGATGTGCTAATACAATAGAGTAGAAAGGCCACTGACCTTGTAAGTGGCAGGCCTGGTTCTGGTTTATTAATTGTATGGCTCAGAATTCACGTGACATCTCTGGGAATAAACGTAGGCTAAGATCCCTCTGAGCTCTACAATTTATTATTGGTTTTCTAAGGCATGCTTTTTCAGTTAAATTACACTATCTCTGTTTACTCTCTAAACCCATCCTATTTGAAATGTTGATTCCTTTTCCTGTTTCTCTGATCTTTTTTATATTTAGGCCTAACTCTTCATCTTTTCAGGTAAAATGCTGGGACATGGCCAGCCTGGAGTGCTGCTGGACCCTGCCTTCCCTTGGTGGCTTTGCCTACAGCCTGGCTTTCTCTCCTGTGGACACAGGCTGTTTGGCCATAGGCGTTGGAGATGGCATGATCCGTGTGTGGAATACAATCTCCATAAAGAACAACTATGATGTGAAAAATTTTTGGCAGGGTGTCAAGTCCAAGGTTACAGCGGTACGGATGCTCTCTTTGAGCTTACTGTGAACTTATTTTCAAGTCAGTAATTCTCTTTTAGAGAATACCTTTTCATTTAAATGAACTCTGTTGAGAATCACAGGTTGTTCAAGGGTATTTTCAATAGAGTTTGCAACTGGGGGAAGTGAAGGATTCTCTCCAAACAAACCCATTATCTCCAAATTTAGAATTTAAAGCTTTGTTCAAGTTACCATGTTTTCTAATAGTAAGAAATTAGAAATAACCTGGATGTGCATTCATGGAAGATAATTATTAGTTATAACCACAAGGAATGGTATCAATCTATTAGAAATGACACTGCAGATCTTTATTTTATGTGAAAAGATGGTAATGACTCACAAAGAATGCAAATGACAAAACACAGAAAGCACATTATAAAACCACATATATAAATTTTTTTGTTTTTTTCTAAAGTGAGACCTCTGTTGTGGCCATTTAGTCTAAAAGCAATAAATGTTTCTCCACTCCATTCACCCATTTCCATAATCCATTGAACTAAAGTTGACAATTTGTGATGTATCTTTCAAAATTTTAATATTAGGATCATATTTTCTAAATCGTTCTGGCATTTTTTAATCCCCACTCAACAGTATATCATGTACATCATTTATATGTTTGAATCTATTTTTGTTTTTTTCAATTGTATATATTGTAAGATTATTCACCAAAAAGTTCAATACTGGCAATGGGGTGTTTTGGAGGTGACATTACCAGTAACTCTCACTTTGTTTTTAATACTTCTTTGTTTCTCTTTTAAATAACGAGAATTTGTAAAATTAGAAGACACCAAGAGCAAGAACGTTTTCCACTTAAACTCCTGAAGGATAATCTGAGAATTCCCATTACAGTCGTCTTTCCTCATGTTATTTTTTGTAGCTGTGCTGGCACCCAACCAAGGAAGGCTGCTTAGCTTTTGGAACTGATGACGGAAAAGTGGGATTGTATGACACCTACTCCAACAAGTAAGAGAAAGAGATGATCCTTTGTTTAGGCCATTGACCAAAATGTCAGTGATGGAGTTTGAGTTCAGAAACCCGGACATGCATCAAAATTGGCCTGGAAGCATCTTTAGGAGTCTGGTTCTGAACTTCTTCCTGATTAGGAATATGACCGTTTGACTCTTCAATGACTATTATTTGTTACAGTTTTCAGAATTTGCCATTATAATAACAATCTTTACTATATACTATTTTATATTAAGAGAGAGAATGTGTGTGTGTGAGAGAGTGTGTGGCTCTGAAACTGAGGCTTAAAACTCGAGGTTTAATTTTAAAAATGTATTTTTCAGCTCTGGCCAGTGTGGTTCAGTGGGTTGAGCATCGTCCTGTGCACAAAAAGGTCACTTGTGCGATTCCCACTCGGGCACACGCCCAAGTTGCTGGTTCGGTCCCCTGTCGGGGTGTAACTAGAGGCAACCAATTGATGTTTCTCACATCAGTGTTTCTCCTTTCTCTCCCTTTCCCTTCCTCTCTCTCTTTTAAAAATCAGTAAATAAATAATTTTCAGGTTATGGTGGTTCTGACTTGTGGGAATACAAAGTATTTCCTTTTCCCTCGATTTTATAAATAGTAGTTCTATAGTATGACCTAATGTCCAGCCATATACAAATTAAATTAAATTAAGTTTTATTGGAACCCAGCCATCCTCGTTTGTTTATATCTTTTCCTGTCTGGGGCTGCTTTCATAGTACCACAGCAGAGTAGACTAATTGTGACGGAGATAGCATGGCTCAAAAAGCCTAAAATGTTCACTATCTGGCCCTTTGCAAGATAAGTTTGCCTACCTCTGTTGTACATCATTTGCTTCAAGTGAGAATTATTATACCGCGGTGCTAACCTTTTTGCGATTATTTAAGTAATTATGTGTAATCTACATGTAGTTAACTATTTTTCTCCTTTTTTTTTTCTCACCCAAAGAGCGAGGATATTTTTTCCATTGATTTTTAGAGAGAGTGGGAGGGGAGGGGGCAGTATAGTGAGGAGGGGGCGGAGAGAGAGAGAAGAGAGAAACATGGATGTGAGAGAGACACGTCGATTGGCTGCCTCCGGCACTTACCCTGACTGGGGGTGGGGCTCGAACCTGCGGAATCCAATCTGTGACCCCCTCTGGTGTGCAGGCCGATGCTCTAACCACTGGGCAGTGCCAGCCAGGGCTCCAATTCCCCCTCCCCCATTTTTAATTCTCAAAAAACTATTTAAAAGAAACATCTAAGAAAATAAAACTATGTAACACTAGAAAAGGTATGATTAGGGGGCAGGACGTTGCTGTGGACAAATTCTTAGGCATTCAGCCAGAGCTGCTATTCTGTTTCCTTTAGCCAAAGAAATTTTCGTTTATTGTCTAGAACAGCCGTGGGCAAACTATGGCCCTCGGGCCGGATCCGGCCAGTTTGAAATGAATAAAACTAAAAAAAAAAAAAAGACCGTACCCTTTTATGTAATGATGTTTACTTTGAATTTATATTAGTTCACACAAAACCTCCATCCATGCTTTTGTTCCGACCCTCCGGTCCAGTTTAAGAACCCATTGTGGCCCTCGAGTCAAAAAGTTTGCCCACCCCTGGTCTAGAATAATAACAATATGTCAGACACATGGAAGTAAATAAGTCAACAGCTAGTTCAGCCATAGGTTCCGGAATCTTGGAATTCTAAAGTCATACAAAGAATATAGTATGCACTGAAGGTAATAACCACCCTGCCTTTGACACCTCACATATTATTAACCACCACAGGAACCGTAAGAAACACTTTTGAGACCAAGGTTTCTTTAAAAAAAGAAACAATAAAAAACCCTATTTAAAATCTATCTAAAAATCTTCTCTTAGTTTAAGAATGTGGTATTAAAGACAGGGTAAACCTAAAACTACATTTAGTCTTTTACTGGACTATGAGGTGGAGACATTTGCATGGTGATAGTGTATGCTTAGCAGTAGCTTTAGTTCTGTGCTAAGCAGTTTGCATTTTCTATCTAGTCCTATCTGCCTCTCACTGGGATAGCCTTTACACTGCTATATAACTACAGTAATATTAACATATTTGACATTTAAGTAAAGTAGGCAACTCAGAGGGAGAGATGGGAAAATGTTTATAAACTGACCAGATGAGCAGGTTGGGTGGGGAGAGGGAGGTAACATTTTTTCTGTGTTTAAAGTGTATTTGAGACTTACTGATTTTGTTAGTAGATATCATTACATAGTATGTCATTTAAGTATTTGCTTCTTTACAAATCAGCTATTTGGAGAAGGGTACTGTTAAATTGTTTTTCTCTAATATCAGCAAATAAGTTTATAATAGGAACCTTTTACAAGGAAAAAGTGTTTATTTCCACTATGCCGTTTTGTTTAAATCTTTCTGTTTGTAATCCCCCTTCTCCTAGGCCTCCACAGATTTCCAGCACATACCATAAGAAGACTGTGTATAGTTTAGCCTGGGGGCCACCAATACCTTCCCTGTCACTTGGTAAGTGTTGGAGCCATTTTCTTACAAATGCAAGAGTATTCTCTTTCTTACAGTTTAACCCTAGGATATTCAAGTCCTAAATATTCCAGTGCAGTGACTGCTTACGCTGGCTGCTGTGTAGCCAGGGGTCTGTGAGGGCAGACGTGCTGGGTGAAAGGTCAGAAACCATTCACCCAGAACAAGCCTCCCTAAACTCTACAGCAAACTGAGATTCTCAAGTGACCTCTTTTTGCCGTTCATTGTATTCTGACGCTTTTCCTCTTCTAGGCTTTTCCTCAGCCTTGTCTTTCTCTTTCTTATTCCTAAAGTGATAGTTCCTTCAGAATATCTTTCAAAATGAGTGTGTTCAGCAAAAATCTCTGGTTTTCTTACTCCTCTAAAATGAAACATCTGTAAATTTCCATAGTAACTGCATTACATAGAGAGAATGGTGTAAATCATCAGAACTCAAACAGCATTGCAATCATCTTTCATTCATTCACTTAAATGTTTTTATTGGACCCTTGATTTGTGTCAGGCAGAGTTCTACCAGTGGTGAGAGTAAAACTTGCCCTTTCAGAAAGCCATCACAACTACTGTTTGCTTCTTAAAAATCAACAAGAGGACTGCTCTAACACTAAGGAAGTTTGCTCCTTATCGTTAGTCATAGACATTCCTGCAGCTCCATATATTTAAATGCCCAAAGAGTAGAGTACTTATTTCTGAAAGAAAATATAAAAATTCAAAAACTTTGAGAACATATTTTCTGATTCCAGCTTTGGCACCCCATACTATTTTGAATGACAGAAGAATGCTTAAAACAAATATGTTACATTATAGATATTAATGTAGAATTATTAGTATACCGTTGTTACTTTTACTCCCACCAACTAGGTTCAGATGCAAAGAACTGTGGCTTTATTGCAGTGTATTAAAACAATTGATAGTATGATATGGTGGTGCTTTGGCTGGTACAATGCAAAACTGATCAGCTTTCTTGTCTCATATAGGAGGAGAAGGAGACAGACCTTCCCTTACTTTATACAGCTGTGGAGGGGAGGGGCTTGTCTTACAGCATAACCCCTGGAAGCTTAATGGAGAGGCTTTTGACATCAACAAACTCATCAGGGACACCAATTCAATCAAAGTAAGTTCTTGTGGTTTAAAGTCTTCTCTTGATCTCTGTATCTTTATTTTCTATCTTACATAATAAATGCCATTATTAGAGATATTTGTTATGCTCAGACTTCTTAGATGTTCTTTTTTTTTTTAAATATATTTTATTGATTTTTTTACAGAGAGGAAGGGAGAGAGATAGAGAGTTAGAAACATCGATGAGAGAGAAACATCGATCAGCTGCCTCCTGCACACTCCCCACTGGGGAAGTGCCTGCAACCCAGGTACATGCCCTTGACTGGAATCGAACCCGGGACCTTTCAGTCCACAGGCCGACGCTCTATCCACTGAGCCAAACCGGTTTTGGCCTTTGATGTTCTTTAAAAACTCAGTGAATTAATAAGTTATCACACATATCTTAGAATTCTTTATCCTTGAGTAAAGCAAGGAACTTAACAACAGAATGTTTTATCTCAGTTGCATTGGTGATTTATTGTAAACTTTCAGATCTTGGATATAGAGCATTCTTTTCCAGCCAGCCAGTTCCTCCAGAGTGAGGCCTTGGTAAAATAACTTGGTAAAATGGCATCCACGTGTGGCTGCGGGGTATTTTGCTCAAGATAGAATTGTCATTTGTTTTTTTTAATGAAGTAATTATAGATTTATTAAAAAGCTGCAAAAGTAATTCCCTGTTATCTTTGACCCAGATTCCTGCATTTAATCACATTTGCTTTATATCTTATTAGTATGTCTGTATGCCAGAACTATCTTTTGAAGTGAAATCTTAAATGCTGAGATTTCCTTATTCTTTCAAATGAGCATTTTTTATTATTGCTCATTATTCTTGTATGGCTAGCATAAAAATAACATTTAATCATAAACTGAATTATTTTTATTGACTACATTCCTCCATTGTCTTCTGTGTATTATCTGCACATTAACATTCAACAGTGATTATAGAGACCAGATCCCTGTTCCCAGTGAGCTTTGGATTTTGTAGCAGCTGAATGTATGGATCAGAAACTCATACAAGAAGTTTGGGCTGCAGATGGAAATTTAGAATCCCTTTATGGTAGCTAAAAAAGCTGTGGGTGCCTGGCCCGTGTGGCTCAGTGGTTGGGGTCATTGGTTCGCTTCGCAGTCAGGGCACACGCCCGGGTTCTGGGCTTGATCCCCAGTAGGGGGCATGTGGGAGGCAGCAGATCGGTAATGTTCTTTTTCATCAATGTTTCTCTCTCTATCCCTCTTCCTTCTTCTAAAAAATTCATAAAGCCCTGACCGGTTTGGCTCAGTGGATAGAGTGTCGGCCTGCGCACTGAAGGGTCCCAGATTCGATTCCGGTCAAGGGCATGTACCTTGGTTGCGGGCACATCCCCAGTAGGAGGTGTGTAGGAGGCAGCTGATCAATGTTTCTCTCTCATTGATGTTTCTAACTCTCTATCCCTCTCCCTTCCTCTCTGTAAAAAATCAATAAAATATATATTTTTAAAAAATCATAAAAACATACTTAAAAAGAAAAAAAAAAGCAGCTGTGAGCATGTATGAGTTGGTCTAAAGAGACAAGAAGAGGACCCAGCAGCCTTGGCGACCAACATGAAAAGAAACTAAAGGGATAGAAGAAAACAAGGGCAGGGTGTATGGTTTTTGTTAAGGAGACCATGACCCCTACGTCATCCAAGCCAGCAGATATGTTTCATTCTTTTCTTTTTTTTAAATATATTTTATTGATTTTTTACAGAGAGAAAGGGAGAGAGATAGAGAGTTAGAAACATCGATGAGAGAGAAACATTGATCAGCTGCCTCCTGCACATCTCCCACCGGGGATGTGCCCGCAACCCAGGTACATGCCCTTGACCGGAATCGAACCTGGGACCCTTCAGTCCGGAGGCCGATGCTCTATCCACTGAGCCAAACCGGTTTCGGCTTCATTCTTCATTGTGGGATAAAATTGTTTCTAATGAAGCTCATTTCACAAAGTTTGACATTGTAGACATTTAGTATTTACTGGCCTCTTCTTGTCCCAACTAAGAAATTATAATTAGCCCTAGCTGGTTTGGCTCAGTGGATAGAGAGTCGGCCTGCAGACTGAAGGGTCCTCAGTTCCATTCCAGTCAAGGGCACATGACCAGGTTGCGGGCTTGATCCCCAGTGGGAGGTGTGCAGGAGCTAGCCAATCAATGATTCTCTCTCATCACTGATGTTTTTCTCTCTCCCTCTCCCTTCCTCTCTGAAATCAATAAAAATATATTTTTAAAAAAAGAAATTATTATCAGAACATTTGCTCTTAGTAATTCTTTGGTTATTATATAGATTATTTATAAGAATGGCTATTATATAATTAGAAGATTTTTAAACTCTAGGGATTTTTTCTCTAGTGCTGTCATCATTGGTTTATAAGCTATATACAGAGAGGAACAATGTTTTAGTCAAGATTGGTTTATTTTGCTTTCTAGTACAAACTGCCTGTACACACAGAGATCAGCTGGAAAGCAGATGGCAAAATCATGGCTCTTGGCAATGAAGACGGGTATGTGTTTGTTTCTTTAAAAAAAAAACACCACTTTGTAACTGCACATATATTTGATTGCAAGCTGGCAGATGCCATCTGTAATGTTAGCTGGGGAAGCCCAGTTGTATTTGATATTCTGACTTATCCTTGATGTCTGTGAATGATCCAGGAGCTCTCTGCATCTTTGAAAATTACATAATAAGTTGGATATTTTTATTCCAAGGAGTGTTTGCCTACTCAGTGTTTGGCTGTTTGATGCTTTACAAAATGCTCATCTCCTGCACAGAACTGCCTAAATTCCCCTTCGTTTTTTAAAATGACGCCCAGGCATAAGTCCTCCTTAGGTCTCACCGTGCCCTTTCCACGGTGTTCAGAGTAACATAATCCTAACTCACCCATTGGTTCATTCCTTCTTCCTTTAGCTTCTCTCTAGTACTGTCTATTACAAGAGCCTGATAAACACTTTTCAAAGTTTGGGTTGTTTTTTTTTAAAGCTGAAATACTTGTTTGAGAGACAACCTTTTGCCCCTGCTTCTAAGAGAGTGATAGGTAGAGTTATCCTATTCCACTTCACCTTTCCTTGACTGAGGGAGTGAAGGAGATGCCTGTTTGCGTTAACTGTAAACTTATCCATCTTCCATGTCTTGATGTGTTTCTTATTTCAGATCAATAGAAATATTTCAGGTTCCCAACTTGAAACTGATCTGCACCATCCAGCAGCATCACAAGCTCGTGAATACCATCAGCTGGCACCATGAGCACAGCAGCCAGCCAGAGCTGAGCTATCTGATGGCCTCCGGGTCCAACAATGCCATCATTTATGTGCACAACCTGAAGGCTGTCATAGGTAACTGGTTTCTTCTATACTGGGGGCGCGATCCTCTGTTTAGCTACTTTTCATTCCAGTCTCTATACCTTTTTACTATTAAAATAAATGTTATTCTTATTTTTTTCTGTTTTCAAAAGTAATATATTCATCTTATTTAAAATAAGAAAAATTTCAAATATGACATATATGGTAACTAAGAAAATAAAGTTCCTCCCGTAATATCATCCCTCAATAATAATCCATGTTAGTCAGTTTGCTGAGTGTTTTCTCCAGTTTTTTTGTTTTGTTTTGTTTTGTTAATCCTCACCGGAGGATATTTTTCCCATTAATTTTAGAGTGAGTGGAAGGGAAGGAGATAGAGTACAGAGAGAGAGAGAGCGCACAAGAGAGAAACATCGATGTGAGAGACACATTGATTGGTTGCCTCCCAACTGGGGCCAAGGATTGAACCCGCCACCCTTCAGTCTCAGGCTGACGCGCTAACCACTGAACAATAGTGGCCAGGGCTTCTCCAGATTTTTTAAAGAATAGGTATTGCCAAGTGGCTCTCCAAAAAGACTGTTCCAGTTTATACCACCTTCCTGTAGTGTTTGAGTACTTTACACACAACACCCATCCCATTCACTGCATCCTACTCTCACAACCCTGTGAGGTAGCTTTTGTTATCCTCATTTTCCCCTTGCCTTGTAGAGAGCAATCCTGAATCTCCAGTGACCATTACAGAGCCCTACCGGACCCTCTCAGGGCACACAGCCAAGATTACCAGTCTGGCGTGGAGCCCACACCATGATGGAAGGCTGGTATCTGCTTCCTATGATGGCACAGCTCAGGTACTGTTGCGTCTCTGGGAGTGGGCTCCTCACTGCATACTCTAACTTAAACTCTTTCCTCTTTTCCCCAGTTGTGTGCGTTTCCCTTCCCTCACTGTTACCTTCTACAGAGAGGGATTTTCTGAGTTCTAGGAGGCATCTTAGTTTTATTCCAGGCCCTTGTGAGGCTATGATTGGGTTGTTGTTTTTTACTTAGATGAAAAGGAAAGTATTAATAGAAACTAGCTAAATTCTGATTTTAAGATTTCATTCTAACTTATCACTGTCAGTATGATGGACTTATAAATTGATGTGAAAAACAATTTTTAATAATAAAATGGTAAGTCAGAAATCTCCAAGTTCTAAAAAGTAAAGATGAGCTGCCAAGCCTGAAGTATGAGGTAGGAGTTTCCGGTATCAGAACCAAAACAGACCTTGGGAACTGGAGGGCAGTATCTGTGGTGGATATCTATCTCATGAGACAATAGGGGGTGTGCAGAAGGCAGTCAATCAGTGATTCTCTCTCATCATTGATGTTTCTATTTCTCCCTCTCCCTTCCTCTCTGAAATAAAATTTTAAAGAAAGAAGCAGGTAGGACACTGCTTCAGTTGCCCAGGTACTTGGGGACAAAAGAATCACCTGTGAGAAGTTAGAACCCCAGTATGCACACATGTGCAGGGTAGGCTGAGTTAGAATTCTCCTTAGAAATAACTAGAGGCCTGGTGCATGAAATTCGTGCATGGGTAGGGTCCCTAGACCCAGGGCCGATCTGTAGGGTGGCTGACAGGGTAATTGGGGCCCCTGCTCGCACCTGCCTTGGCTGGCCTGGCACTGCCACTTGCGACACAGTCAGGGCCTGTGGGCT
>NW_006292696.1:4754055-4759548 GCF_000327345.1 Myotis davidii | reverse complement strand
CGCCCCCCCCGCCACAGGTCCTGTCTGCGGGCAGCTCCTTTCCCGCTGCTCCCACAAGCTGATGGCGCCAGCCCCGCTCCCATCCGCTGACGGCAGTAGCAGGTGTGAGCGGGGCCGGTGCCGTCAGCAGGTGCGAGCAGTGGCTGCTGCCCCAATTGCCCCTCAGGAGCAGAGAAAGGTGGAGAAGCCCTCAGGGGCAATTGGGGCCAGTAGCCGCCACTCCTACCCGCTGACGATCCTGAGCAATCGAGACCAGCGCCATGCACCAGCAGCGGGGTGCAAGCGCCGTGCAGGATATCAGTGCGTGGGAGCAAAGAATTTTCAGTAACCACCATAGGCTCGGCCTGATGACAGCGACCAGTGCCCTGCCTTGGTCTGGTGCCCCCACTCACCTCTATCATCCTGCCACGGTCAACGCCCACCATATTCCGTGCGCACCTCCTGGTGGTCAGCGCACGTCATAGACTGGCTGTTTGGTTGTTCCGCTGTTCGGTCAATTTGCATATTAGGTTTTTATATAGATAGATATACAGTACTACTCCAGGATAGTGAAATCCGTAGGCCACCGTTAGAAGCTCACTCAAAATCACCCCCACCAGAAATAGCACTCTCTGAAATTGAACTCTTAAGAGGAAATTACAAATCACAAGAGGAAATGTGTGCACAGATCTTTAAAATATTATTTTTCTTATCCCCCAGAATAATAGAATAACCAGAAATTGCCTATTCTGTTATGTGATTTTTGGCTTTAGGTGTGGGATGCCCTCCAGGAAGAGCCTCTATGCAATTTCCGAGGACATCGAGGTCGGCTGCTTTGTGTGGCGTGGTCCCCCTTGGATCCAGACTGCATCTACTCAGGGGCAGATGACTTCTGTGTGTACAAATGGCTCGCTTCCATGCAAGAACATTCCCGGCCTCCCCAAGGTCAGTCAGAGCTTGGAGCCCAGAAATGCTTGCCTTCTTCCCTGTCCCCCTTTCTCAGTAACTAAGTTGATCAGGGGCAAGCGAGGAAGACATTCACACAGGGCAGCTGCAGCCGTGTGGCAGGGCGTTGGAGCCTATGCAAGGAAGGCAGCCCTGGGGAGCCTGAGGACAGCACCAATTAGTACAAATATTCCTGGCACCCAGGTCTTGATTTCTAAATACTGGAGGTCATGTTTCAATTCAGGGCACGTGCCCGGGTTCTGGGCTCAATCCCCAGGAGGGGGTGTTACGGAGGTAGCTGATCAATGATTCTCTCTCATTATTGATGTTTCTATCTCTACCTCTCTCTTCCTCTCTGAAATCAATAAAAATATATTTAAAAAAATAAAAAGCCCTTTAAAAAAACGTTTGAAGTCAGAAGAAATCCGAGCCTGTTCCAAGCTGAAGGAAACTAGAGCCATAACAAGCAAGTACAGTGTGGATGCCTTTTGCTGTAAGAGCCATGCTTGGTAAAACTTGTGAAATGTGACTGAAATGTGTGGAGTGGACAGGAGGAGCGTATCAGTGTTAACTTCCTGGTTTGAGCGGTTGTGCTGTGATGATGGAGGAGAATGTCCACGGTTGTGGGATACACACACTGAAGTATTCAGGGTTAACTGACCATAGTATTTCTGATTTAATTACATCCCAAAAGGGTTTGGTTAACATGTGGATAATGTAACTAAACATTCATTGTGAAGGAAGGGAGAGGGTAAGAATGCTATCCAAAAAGGGTAATGACCGTCTGGAGATGATCTCCTAGGGTGCTTTTAACCAGCAATAGATATATATATTTTTTTCTTTTTTTGCTATTCCTCTAGGCAAGAAAAGTATTGAATTAGAGAAAAAAAGGCTCTCTCAACCTAAGCCAAAGCCCAAGAAGAAGAAAAAGCTCACCTCGCGAGTGTCTGTCAAGCAGGAGCTGTACGATGGGAATGAAGAAGAGAGCATCAGGGAGAGCGCGGGGCCTGCTGAGAATGGCAGCGTGTCCGAGCAGGAGGGAGAAGAGGAAGCCCGGGAGCCAGAGTTACCCTGTGGTGTCGCCTCTGTAGGTATGTGCCCGAGTCCCATGTCACCCGCTCTCTAGGACCAAAGAGTCGTGACCAGAAACTTCTCTGCCTCTGGCCTACCTGGTTCCCAACTCCTTAACTTGGGTGGTATTTTTGGTGCTTTTGGAAATTACATTAGGTTTGTCAAAGGGCATCTTTAAGCCTCTAAACACCTTTGAAGTGTTAGAGGGGATTTAGTGGATGGCTGGGGTGGAAAGAGCGAAGTTCTATAGAGAAACTTCTGCCCAGCTTGGGCAGGTAAGCCTGTGGGACAAGCAGAGCCAGGGAGTATTTACATAGAAACTTACATGGGAACAGTTCTGACAGTTGACATCGTCATCCACATGTATTGAAAGAAACCACTGTCGGATACAAATGTCTGACCTAGAAGCTACCACCGCTCTGGGAACTTGCAAGCTTTCACTCTTCCTACTTGTTTCCACCTGGTGGTGTTTTCCTAAAAAATTTATGAATGATGATGATGTTCTTTCAGTCTGTTAAACTATAGTGACAGCTCTCAGATTTCTTACAAAACTGCTTTTCTGGGCTCCATCACTAATTTCTAATAAAGCAATCTTCCACAGATATTGATGGGAAGAAAGGTCAAGGGATCTAATTTTAACCCTTTAACTCCTTTATGTATTTACCTTCAAGTTCTGGAGCCTGTTACCTGTTGAAATGAATGACTAAATAGCAAACAATATAAATGGAAGCTGTGAATCGTGTTTAACTCTAAAACAGTATTTTGATGTGAAAGCATTAAAGTGGCTAAAATATATGGTACAAAGTCATCCCTGACCCTCTCCATCCCAAGGCTTGGCTGTTGGACCTGTGGTTTGGGTAAATAAAGAACTAAAAGCGTAATGGGTTTATTTTTTAGGTTCATAGGTTCATCAAAATACCTTTTTATTACAAAATGACTGCACAAGAAACATCCTTTACCCCTGTAGATCAGCAGCTTGTTTGGTTTTAAGTTCATGGTTGTGGTAGGCTCAGGATTGTGACTCCATATCACATACCTGAATCCTTTCTATTAGTAAAGTTGTTCCTTATTTGTGTAATTAAATATGCAATTAGCACTTTGTTATCTAAATATGTAATATCCTTTGTCACCTGAGCAAAGTTTGGGAACTTTTTGAGCCTATGGTGTAAAGTTGTGGAAGCTAGAAGCTTATAACTTTTCCTTAGATTAATTAGTCAAAGTTAGAAGCAATAAACTTAGAAAATTCTGGAACACAGTGTGTGAGCTGAGAAAGCGAAACCACCCATGCTGCCTTTGCAAAGTATTTGGTCTCACATTTTGGGTAATACATAAAATGCACTGTTAAGTCTGGTATAGTTCTTAATTTTCCAAAAGAATTGGATTCCGCATTGTTGTCATCCAAACTTTTTTTCTTGATGTAGTTTCTAGAGAACCAGTTATATGCCCTCCACTTTCCTTAGGCTTGGAAAAGCCAAAAGTCATCGTTAATAATAAAGTCACTTTGCTGAAAAAGGAACCGCCTAAAGACAAGCCAGGTTGGTATTTACTAATTAAAACACTCGGTTAAAGCATCCTCGGTCAGACGTCCCATGCAGCTGGAAACTCAGAAGTGTGGGGTTTTAGTTGTTGCTTTTAAGTTTTAAACACTTGTAAGTGTTTTGATTAAATCTCAATCTTGAGTCATGCTTATTGATTGATTTATTATTGATTTGAGAGAGAGAGAGAAACATCGATCATGCCTCCCTTCCGCATGCAGTGACTGGGAATTGAACCCAACCACCTTTTGGTGCACGGGATGACGCTCCAACTCACTGAGCCACACCAGCCAGGAAGGATCATACTTTCTAGAACATTTTTAGTACTTGATGAAGTGTCGTTTTGCAGTTGATACTGCGTCACACATGTTCACAGAGTCATGTTTGTGTGCTGTGAGCATTGCCTCAAGCTAATGTAATTTGAAAGCTTCTTATAATAGTAGGGACTTTCTTTGCCCAGTGGTATCCTCCAGTAGGTTACATTCACACAACTGGGCATTCAGTTCGTGTTTCTGATCTGCTGTTCTTCAGACAGCCTGTACTTCTGTTCCCTTTCAGAAGCCTTAGTAATCAAGAAGCGAAAAGCCCGTTCCATGCTTCCACTGAGCACAAGCCTGGACCACAGGTCCAAAGAGGAGCTTCATCAGGACTGTTTGGTACTAGCGACTGCAAAACACTTCAAAGGTACAAAAATACATTTCCTCGGCCCATCCGTGGTCTTCTGGGAACTGGCACAGAGAGGCACTTATTTATTTGTTGAATGAATGTGTAAACAAATATCCAAAATTGTGTGCATTTCTACATTCTTTTCCATTCTTCCCTCCCCCACGCCCCATTGCCAAGCTCCCTTTCCTGACCCTGACCCTAACCCTAATCCTAACCACTGTCAACACTCCCCAGTGCTCTGCTTTTACTATTATAAGTCAAACTAGAGGCCCAGTGCATGGGCCTCTAGTTTGGCCTACGCCCTCTCGCAGTCCAGGAGCCCTCGGTGGATGTTCAACTGACAGCTTAGGCCTGCTTGTCCACAGTCAGACATCCTTAGCGCTGCCGTGGAGGTGGGAGAGGCTCCCGCCACCGCCGCTGCACTCACCAACTGTGAGCCTGGCTTCTAGATGAGCGGCACTCCCCCTATGGGAGCACACTGACCACCAGGGAGCAGCTCCTGCATTGAACGCCTGCCCCCTGGTGGTCAGTGTGCATCGTAGTGACCGGTCATTCTGCCGTTCGGTCGATTTGCATATTAGCCTTTTATTATATAGGACTGTTACCAGCCATGTCTGTGCTAGAGTTGGTATGATGGCTTAAATATCTCAGCATGAACGAACAGCATCTTCATGTAGAAACAAAATTATTTGCTTATTGGAAATATCACAATATGGCAGTTCCTTTAAGAAAAATCAGTGGAAGTTTTTTACAGAGTATTTTTTGGTTTTAATTTTCCAAAGCCTCATCTAATGCCTTTTATTTTGATATTGCAGCAGTTGTATATTTTTAATTTTTAATTTTACATGTTAAAGGGGAATGCACAGTATGAATAGAAAGTAAACCTGTCTCCCACCTCTAACACCCTCTCCTCCATTTCTCCCCAAGGCCACATTATTATCATTTTGTCTCCCTGCAGAGATATTTTATGCTCTTATTATATCCATAGCCCCCATTTTGGAACTTTATGATGATTTCTTATAACTTTCACAATTAACCATATAGTTTGTTTTATTTTGATTGTTTTAAATATATTTTTATTGCTTTCAGAGAGGAAGGGAGAGGGAGAGAGAGATTGAAACATCAATGATGAGAGAGAATCATGGATCGGCTGCCTCCTGCACGTCCCCTCCTGAGGATCGAGCTCGCAACCCGGGCATGTACCCTTGACTAGAATCAAACCCGGGACAAATGCTGTGTCCACTAAGCCAAACCAGCTAGGGCTTAACCATATAGTTTTACATTATTTCCCTTATTG
>NW_006292696.1:4753155-4753782 GCF_000327345.1 Myotis davidii | reverse complement strand
CCCCCCCCCCCCACCCCCCCAATCTTTCTTTGAACAATCTATAAACTAAATTGTCTCATTGGATTGACCCAAGCTGAGTTTCACACACTGTATATATTTTCCTATTTTGCTACCTTTGTCTCTGTTAGGGTAAACAAGGGCATAGGACTCTTTCTCGGGGTCTGGGCATAACATTCGGAAGTATTTAGACAGAAAACAGTAACCTGAGTAATCACTTCATCTGATTTTTTTTTTTTTTTGTCTTTTTGAATTAGCAGAGCTAAATGAGGACGTGAGTGTATTTTTATTGATTTCAGAGAGGGAGAGGGAGAGAGAGAGAGAAACATTAATGATGAGAGAGAATCATTGATTGGCTACCTCCTGAGGATCGAGCTCGCAACCCGGGCATGTACCCTTGACTAGAATCAAACCCGGGACAAATGCTGTGTCCACTAAGCCAAACCAGCTAGGGCTTAACCATATAGTTTTACATTATTTCCCTTATTGGGAAATTACTCAGTTGACTTCTTTAAAAACAGAGAATGAATACTGAATTCCTTTGTGGTAGATCCTGGTGATCATTAAGGGCATTTCTTCACTTGATAGTTTTTTATTTTTACTGCATTTAAATACATATGAAATTTTGGG
>NW_006292696.1:4744352-4753128 GCF_000327345.1 Myotis davidii | reverse complement strand
TTCCCCCCCCCCACCCCCCCAATCTTTCTTTGAACAATCTATAAACTAAATTGTCTCATTGGATTGACCCAAGCTGAGTTTCACACACTGTATATATTTTCCTATTTTGCTACCTTTGTCTCTGTTAGGGTAAACAAGGGCATAGGACTCTTTCTCGGGGTCTGGGCATAACATTCGGAAGTATTTAGACAGAAAACAGTAACCTGAGTAATCACTTCATCTGATTTTTTTTTTTTTTGTCTTTTTGAATTAGCAGAGCTAAATGAGGACGTGTCTGCCGATCTTGAGGAAAGATTTCACCTGGGGCTGTTCACAGACAGGGCTACCCTGTACAGAATGATGGAGGTTGAAGGTGAGGCACATTCAGTCA
Organism: Myotis davidii; assembly: GCF_000327345.1. Taxonomy (NCBI): domain Eukaryota; kingdom Metazoa; phylum Chordata; class Mammalia; order Chiroptera; family Vespertilionidae; genus Myotis; species Myotis davidii. The sequence continues at coordinate 4,752,758 of NW_006292696.1, read as the reverse complement.
ACACAGTCCCCTCCAGGTTTATGATTCCCTAATGCTTTGCACACACCTCTTTTATGGCTACCATCTTGGGGCCTTGTCATGGTTAGTTTTACATGCCAACTAACTAGGTTTTGAGCTCCCCAGTTTGCATACTTACAGATCCCTTGCTTCTGTCCTAAGACCCTAAACATAACATACAGTGCTCATTCCGAGTGACTGAGTAAAAGTGAATGGGTAGACAAGTGACTGAGTGGGCTTCCGGCCTCTTTGTGAACACTCTGGGAGGTGACTTCCCCATTAGCGAGTGACTGCATATTCTAGGAGTTTGTTGCTCCTTTATCCTGCCTTTCTTTTTGTAGGAGTTAATGTAGACAGATGTTTCTGAAACAGCTTTCAAACATTCTCTCTCTTCCATATAGGAAAGGGTCACTTGGAAAATGGCCACCCTGAGTTATATCACCAGCTTATGCTGTGGAAAGGAGACCTAAAAGGAGTTCTCCAGACTGCAGCGGACAGAGGGGAGCTGACAGACAATCTCGTGGCTATGGCGCCCGTGGGTATGTTCTTTTCAACTAACGCTCTGTCCTCTCTAGGATGCCCACTAAAGATGGATAGTGTCTTGAAGGATAATTTGGCCATTTCTAATAAATTTAAAATGCATATCCCCCTTGACTCAGCCATTCTAATTGTAGGAATTGAATTGTACGCACACGTACAACATGATAAATATTCATGGACTATTGTTGCAGCATTATTTGTAATAGCAAAAGATCGCAACAACCTCCGAGTCCATCAGTGAGAGACTGGTTACATCTGTACAATAGAAACTCCTACAGATACCAAAAGAATGAGGCAGCTCTATGCATTCTAATATGGAACAGAACTCCAGAGTATAGTAAGTGAAAAGCAAGGTGTAGATGCGCAAAAGAATATTTAATACTCTGTCATTTATATTTATACATGTGTGGTTGTGTATTCATAGACTGTATTTCCAAAGGTTTCAAAAGAAACTAGTAACAATGGTTATCTCTGAGGAAAGGATTGGATGATATAGATGGGAAGATGCTAGGATAACAAGGAAACCGTTTATGCCATGCCCAGCTTTTTAGCTTTTTATTCAATACTAGAGGCCCAGTGCACGTATTCATGCACTGGTGGGGTTCCTTGGCCTGGCCTGCAGGGATTGGGCTAAAACCAGCAGTCTGACATCCCCTGAGGCATCCTGGAGTGCAAAAGGGCACTCTGCAAAGTTGTTGTCACTGGGCAGCTCCTACATTTACATTGAGCGTCTGCCCCCTTGTTGTCAGTGCGCATCATAGCTACCAGCCGGTTGGCCGGTCACTTAGGCTTTTATATATAGAGATGCGACACCACACACACAGAGTGTACATAAGTGTATCATGGATTTCACAAACTGAATACACCCTTGTAACCAGCACCCATATCAAGAAACATAACATTACTTGCACCCTTCTCTCATGCTCTATTTCCATCAGTATCCACACACCCCAACAAGAGTAACCACTACCCTGACTTCCATACTTTTGGTACCTTTTTAGTTTTGTGTTATTATACAATCAAAGAAACAATTTACGTGGGTGTGGGGAGGAGTAGGTGAAGCAAATGATCTATCGTGGCGATTGAATTATCTAAATTTTCTACTTAATACAGTAACAAAAGGCATTTTCAACCCTTATGTACATGCTTTTCCTTAAACTTGCTTCTTATTTAACCACTTTTTTTTTCTTTTCTTTTTTAAGCTGGCTACCATGTGTGGCTGTGGGCTGTAGAAGCTTTTGCCAAACAGTTGTGTTTTCAGGAACAGTATGTCAAGGCTGCCTCTCACCTACTTTCTATTCACAAAGTGTATGAAGCTGTGGAGCTGCTCAAGTCACACCATTTCTACAGGTCTGTGTAATCCTATAGTTGAACTAATAGTTGCACATACCGTGAAATTAATCTACTTAACAGCTCTAGCATAAAACCTCTACAGTAATTAAACATGTGAAACATACAGAAATATATGTATACTAGCTTAACAAACATCAATGCACCTACCACCTATACTTAACAAATGTTAACTTTTATCAATATACGCCAATGATCTTTTTAAACTTTACTTTTCTAAGCTTCTTTACTTTATTACTTTAACACAAATAGAGAAGACAGCTTAAGACAAATGAACAGCTTAATGGATTATTAAAAGAGGAACTCCCTTCTTTAGCTCCATATATGAAGAGACGGAATCTCCCAGACACCCCAAAAGCTCTCCATATGCCCCAGTTGTTGTTGTTTTTTAAGTATAATATTTAAGATTTAGTTGAATTACTCTTCCCCAATTCTGTCCTCATCCCTTCTCTATAAGTAACCAGTTTCCTGAGATTGGTATAAATCTTTCCTGTCCAGGTCATGCTGCTTAACAGGGGAGACATTCATGCGTCATTAGGCCATTCCATCATTTTGTGAACATCAAGTTCATGTACACAAATCTAGATGGTATAGCCTACTACATATCTACTAGGCTGTATGGTAGAGCCGAGGCTACAAACCTGTATAGCACATTACTATACAAAACCTGAGATTAAATCAAGCACAAGCACAGAAAATAGTGTAATCAAGAGACGAGGTGAGCACCAGATGTGAGGCCTCTGCAGGTGTAACGTGGCATACTGTTTCACAGCAAACTTTTTTATAAGTAGAAAGAGGACACTAAAGTAATAATAACAAGTACAGTAAATACATAAACCAGGAACAGCCATTTATCATTATCAAGTATTATGTACTGCACGTGATTGTATGTGCTATACTTTAAACAACTGGCAGTGCAGGTTTGTTTACACGGGCATCACCACAAACGTGAGTAACGCATTGCACTGTGACTTTATAATGGCTATCGTGTCATTAGGCAATTATAGTCCTTATGGGACCACCATCATGTATCCAGTCCGTCATTGACTAAAACATCATAATGGGGCGCAAGACTACATATATAAGTGCCAGCGAACAAAAAGAGCAAAATCTTTCTCATAGACAGCATCTAGTTGGATCTTGTTTTTTTATCAAGTCAGATAGTCTCTTCCTTAAATTGGAATGTTTAGCCATTTACATTTAAGTATTGGTATGACTGATTTAAATCTACCAGCCTGCTATTTGTGCTGTGGGATCGGGCCGAAACTGGCTCTTCAACATCCCCCAACGGGTCACAGATTGCGAGAGGGCACAGGCCAGGCCGAGGGACCCCACCGGTGCATGATCATGGCTGTGGAGGGACGCGGGAGGTTGGCCAGCTGGGTAGGGACCGCGGGAGGGCTCCAGGGCGTGTCCGGCCTGTCTCACTAAGTCCTGCTCAGCCGGACCCCAGCAGCAAGCTAACCTACCAGTCAGAGCATCTGCCCCCTGGTGGTGAGTGCACATCATAGTGACTGGTCGATCAGTTGACTCTCCCCTGGTGGTCAGTGCATGTCATAGCGAACAGTTGAGCAGCCTTAGCATATTACACTTTGATTGGTTGAATGGATGACCGGACACTTAGCATTTTAGGCTTTTATTATATAGGATACTGGCTTATTAGTTATTCTAGAGCCCCGGTGCACAAAATTTGTGCACTATCGAGATGGGGGGTGTCGTCACCCAGCCTGGCCTGCACCCTCTCACAATGTGGGAGCCCCGTGATCAATCGCCCCAAAAAGGCAGGCCCCGCCCACCCACCTGGCGCTCCTCGATGGATTGCCCCAAAGAGGTAGGCTGGAGCCGCGAGACACCCAGCCTCACCACACGGAGCCATAGGACCTGCCTCCACGCTGTGCACGCAGCATCAAGCCCCCGCCCACCCGCACACACCCACTGAGCACGCAGCCTCCTGGTGATCGCTTATGGTGTGAGGGCGTCACTGCCACACAGGCTTTTATTAATAGGATTCCTCTGTTGTTTTTTAATGATTACCCAAGGGTTTAGGATGCGCATTTTTAATTTATGATACTTCTTACAAGTACCATATTTCTTTCCTTCCTCCTCCTCTTTCTGCTGTTGAAACGTTTTTTAATCATTTTTAAACATTTGTTTACATTTACCCACACTTATTTCCAGCACTTTTCATCTTTTTATGTAGATCTGAGTTTCCAGTTGCTGTCAATTCCTTCTTCATCTAAAGAACTTCACCTTTTTTCTGTCGTGTGGTTCTGCTGGTGATAGATTCCATCCACTGCTTCTGTCTTTCAGTACTTCAAAAGTTGTCTTTCTCTTGGCTTGCATTGTTTTTGACATGACTCTACTGCAGTTATTCTTTTTTTTTTTTAAATTTACTGAAGTAACTGATTAATAACATTATATAAATTTCAACTATACAACTTCAAATACCACATCCATTATGTACTCGAGTTTCTTGCATTACCATATATTTGACCCATTTTGCCCTCTTCATCCTCCCCTTATCTTTGTTATATAGGAACTATGTATTTTTTCTCTATTTTCAGTACTTTCTCCATCACTGATTTTTAGCCATTTGATATGATGGCTTTGGTGAAACGTCTCTTTATCCTCTTTGTTTTTCTTCCTTTAGAGCAGTGATGGTGAACCTGTGACACGCGAACTCATTTTTTGGTTGATTTTTTTTTTTGTTAAATGGCATTTAAATATATAAAATAAATATCAAAAATATAAGACTTTGTTTTACTATGGTTGCAAATATCAAAAAATTTCTATATATGACACGGCACCAGAGTTAAGTTAGGGTTTTTTAAAATGCTGACACGCCGAGCTCACAAGGTTCGCCATCACTGCTTTAGAGTGTTGAACTCTGTTTTGGCAAGCAGTAAAGTTGCTTGTGAATCAGCTTGATCTTTCATGGCTTGTTTTGAAGCTTTTCTTAGGACAGGTTAAAGAAATCCATACTCTGGAATTAGTTTGTCCTCCTACCTTCTGGTGTCTTTACTGGATGCCTCATATGTTCAATAAATCAGAACTTTCATGTCTGGCTGGTCAAAACTCAGAAGTCCCCAAGCCCTGAGTAAGCTCAGGGATCTATTCCCTGACTGTTCTTTGTCCTGCCTTGAGGAGGTTCCCACACACGCATGGCTTTGTGTTTAGCCAAAGACTCAATAGGATCCCTAAGGGAAGTTCTGGAGCTCTTTCTCTGGACAGCTTCCTCCTTCCCCTTAAGTTCCGGTTGTTTCATCGCTTCTAACTCATTTTTCCTGCCTCATCAAGGACATGGACCTTTCTCTTTTCAAACTACAAGGGTCACTACCTTGATTCTTGCCCAGATGCCAGCAGTTATCCTCCATTGCTCTTGCACAACCAATGCAAATGTCAGCACAGCAAGAAAAGGCAAATAACCTCTAAGCATCATTGTTAAAACAGGTGGAGTTTTGTTTTTTTTAGAGTTTAGAGTAAAAGTGAGTTTGTTAGTGAAGCAAGCAGTGAGACAGAGAGTAAGGCCACTCCACAGGCAGACCATCCACCCGAAAGGGCCTTGGGGACTCCAGGAATCTGCTGACCTGGGAGAAGAATTGAGCGCAGCATGTGGTTTTAGCTTCCTGTGTATGCAGGAACTTCGTTTTTTATAAGAAGTAGGAACACCACAAAGGGGATGGTTTGTCCTATCTTGCAGCCCCTCCTAGGGACCCCTCACCGAGAAGCCTTTTCTTTTCAGATTGGCTAATTATCTGTTGTTGCCTCTAGGGAGGCCATTGCAGTTGCCAAGGCCCGACTGCGCCCTGAGGACCCGATCCTGAAGGACCTGTACCTCAGCTGGGGAGCCATCCTTGAAAAAGACGGCCATTATGCTGTAGCTGCTAAATGGTAAGCCTGGGGGAGGCAGGAGTGCACCAAACCTAGAAGAGCAGACTGAGAGTGATCAGCATAGAGGTGGAGGTCAAGTGTCTAGAAAACAAAAAAGTGTATGTGTATTAAACCAGCTTGGTAAGACGCATCAACATCTACCTCCTTGGTAGGTATGTACATCGCCGTAACTATTCAAGAAACCCCAGTAGCAGTAAGAAATCTCTTTTAGGGACATCTTGCACCATCAAATAAGAAAAATGGGAGAGAATGACTCCTTTGCTTAGGTTCAAAAGTATTGAGATTCTTTTATGTCCTTGACCCATATAATGCTGTATCTCCTCTGCTGGCTGGACTCAGCTGAGAGCTGGCGACAGTGGCTACGTAGGACCACAGGAAGGCACAGGAGCAAGGAAAAGCCCACAGAAATGATTTGACCCTCTGAGAGGAATAGGAGATCTGTTTATGACACTTTGCGTTTTGTTTTGTGTTACAGCTATTTAGGGGCCGCTTCCGCTTATGATGCAGCCAAAGTTCTGGCCAAAAAGGGGGATGCAGCATCGCTTAAAACGGCCGCGGAGTTGGCTTCCATCGTGGGAGAGAATGAGCTGTCTGCTACCCTGGCTCTCAGATGTGCCCAAGAGCTGCTTCTGGCCAGGAACTGGGTGGGAGCCCAGGAAGCCCTGCAGCTCCATGAAAGTCTGAAGGTCAGTCTGTTATTGCATCTTCTGATATTTAAGGAGAAAGGGCCCCAAATCCTTTTCTCATCAAACTCCGGGTGAACAACCCAGTTACACAAGCTGTACTGATTTGGCAGGTGTCCTGGACGTACCATCCCATTGACACACCCTGGCCTGTCAGTTGCCATATGCAGAGTAGGAGATAGCGTGGTCATTCACAGTAATTCCCACTGCCTATCAGTTTGTGTACAATACCCACAAATAGACTAGTCAGCTGAGCCCCTGCCTGGCTGGCAGCCTAGTGGTGTTTGTTGACGTCATCAGCACATCAGTGAAGAGGGGGGTCTCGGAAGAGGAAGAGGGATTGGCTCCAACAGAAATGATGATGCTCTGCCTGTGGCACCCCTTCAGCTGTATGCCGTAAGCAACTGTGAGGCTGAAACCTTTGGGTAAATGTCTTGTGCCCATGTGGTTAAAGGTGACTGACTTCCACTGCCGCGCGCGTGCCCTCTGACACATCAAAACTGAGATGACTTTAGAGGCAGCACTCTCACCTAGTTTCCAAAATACATAAACATTTGGTCCGTGTTAGATGACTTTGCTTTGTCAGATACTAACATGATCTTTTTCAGTTCCTCTCCCTGGTAGAGTAACCAAGCCTTAAAATAATTCCTAAGAGTAACCAAGCCTTAAAATAACTCCTAGCTGGATAGCCAAAGCCCAAGACAAATGCTAGGTAAGGACATAGCTTTCCAAGAATTGCAAAAGGAGGCAAAAGTAGTACACACATCCTCAAAGATAGTGTCACTTGGTATAGAATTCACAAAATGACCAAATCTAGAGAAATTTTAATTTATTCACAACAAAACGTTTTCAGAATGGTCATTTAGCATCACCTTTGTCCTCCTCAACAGCACCTGTGAGTTTATGCTGCCTGTTGTTTCTGGTAGGGTATTCTGGCAGCGGCAGAGACCTTCCCACAGGTCACTGAGGAAAAGTAGTGTTTATGGGGCATACAAGAAATCTCACGCAACTAAAAACCAGCAAACATCAAGGTTTCCCAGGCCCTTCTCTGGCTTTCTGTTCTCTTCCAGCGACTCTGTTAAACCTGTTTGGACATGGCCCCTACCCACTGTCTAGCTCAGATCTATAGTTTATCTGCTCGCGCACCTTCTGCCCATTAGGCTCTTCTCTGTACTCCCCTTGTCTCAGGTCTGGGCAAGGGAAAGAATTGGGTGAGCCCAGACCATCTTCTCTCAGACAGGGGCACAAATATTGGCTGATCTGTGTGTGTCTTAAATTGCAGTGGGCAGGGCTGGAGTTGGGGTTTCATGTTATAAAAATGGTTGTTTGGGCTCCAAGGGCTATGGAAGGAATTCCTCCGAAGGATGTCTGGAAAAGCTGTCTGCTGGATCACTCTCCCCCTCGGGTACAGCTCACACTGGGCAGGCAGCCATGAAGGGGGACACTGTGAGGACAGGGAGGCTGTCTGTCAAGCACTTTGCCTGCATAACAGTCCTCTTCTTTGTCGGGTTCCAGGGTCAGAGACTGGTGTTTTGCCTTCATGAGCTGCTCTCTAAGCACTGGGAGGAAAGGCAGCTGTCAGAGGGCGAAAGCGCTTCCTCATCTTACAACACCTGGTCCACCGGCAGCGCGGGTCCCCTCCCGGAGAGGGTGACCGCAGTATGGAAGAGCGCCTTCGGCCTGGACACCCCCGAGCAGTACCAGGCAGCGCTGCAGCAGCTGCAGACGATCAAGTACCCGTCTGCTACAAATAACACTCCCTTCAAACAGGTACCTGTCGGCATGAGCTTCTCATGTGCACCACTCAGTTGTAGGAATTCTCCTTCATCGGTGCCTAGTACAGTAAGGAAACGAGTCAATGCCAGTTTGCATTTCAGAAAAGACCAAGGCAGGCCCGGGCAACCTGGAAGATCCCTTCAGACCAACTAAAGTCCTAGCTTTGAAG
>NW_006292696.1:4734352-4744336 GCF_000327345.1 Myotis davidii | reverse complement strand
ATTCCCTTTTTTTTTAATTTATGGGGGTGACATTGGTCAACATGAACATAGAGGTTTCAGGTGTAGGTTTCTATGTTACAATATCTGTATATTGCACTGTGTGCCCACCACCCAGTCAAATCTTCTGTCACCAGTTATTGGCATTCCCTTTTAAAAGGAAAAGAGAAGCCTAAATATATAGGAAAGCAGAGAAAATATTCAACCAGAGTTAACAAATGTTCACATTTGTCATTTTGTTTCATAGTATTTGGGCAGTTGTTTTGTATTTTCTTGTTTTTTGGTAAAGGAAATACAATCCAGTTGAAATCCCTTGTGTTCTATTCCTCAGTTCCATTCCTAGGCACCGAACACAGCCCCTATGTCAGACCATATGTATCATTTTATTCGTTGCTTGTTGCAATGACCATTGTTTGTAAAACCTATCCAGAGATCAAATTGATTCATTATAACTATTCTACCCGTCCTATGTATATCTCAATTTACCTATTTCTCTTTTGAAAACGAGGCGATATTATTGTATTATTGATGAACGAGAGTTCCTCAAATGATACACCACTTTGGGAAACGGTGTGGCAATTTCTTATAAACATTCACGTGCCCAGTGACCCAGCAATCACTGCCTAGATACTTCATTAAAAGAAACAAAACGGTGTCCACACAGACTTGTGCACAAATGACTACAGCTTAGTCACAACAGCCAAAAACTAGAAACCGCCCAAATGTCCATCAGCTGGTGAATGGATGTGCAAGCTGTGCACCTCCATACAGAGGAATACTATACTATGCAGCAGTAAAAAGGAACAGACTACTGATACACAAACAATATCAGTGAAGTTCAAAAGCATTATGTGAAAGAACCAAGACACAAAAGACTACATACTCCACGGTTCCATTTACATGAATTCTAGAAAAGACAAAACTGTTGTAGCAAAAACCAGATCAATGGTTGCCAGGGGCTGGGGAGGCGAACTGGCTGCAAAGGGCACATGGAAATATTTTCCAATGATGAAAACGTCCTGTTTTGATTTCTGTGTCGTTACAGCACATATATCTATATAGATATGTATATATTTATCCAAACTCATCAAATTGTTCACTTAAAATTGATAATTTTCTTATAGTTCAGATTTGCTCGTAGTTGTTTTTAATTAGATTTTAGTTCCAGAAAATCACTTTTTGTTTTAATTAAACACCAATGTGAAGGCATTTTCTTAACATGAGCAGATTTAACTCAGACAGTATACGTTGTTGTGTAACTAGATATGAAAGCTTCAGGTAGGGAAGCAAAAATGAATGGTGGGAGGAGGACCTTTCTTAAATGCAGACGGTGTGTACCTCTGCCCAAGTGCCGTTAGTAGGAACACTGTGGTGTCCCTGGTGCTTTCTGTGGGAGGATGTTTAACAGACTCTGGCCTCTCCCTCCAGCTCCTGCTTCACATTTGCCATGACCTGACTTTGGCAGTGCTGAGCCAGCAGGTGGCCGCCTGGGACAAGGCTGTGGAAGCTCTGCTTCGGGCTGTGGTCCGGAGCTACGACTCGGGGAACTTCACCGTCATGCAGGAAGTGCACTCGGCCTTTCTTCCTGAGGGTAAGCGACCCCACGCACACCACTGACAGATGGCTCTGGGATGGTTATTGGCTGGTGGTGTCATTTAGTAGAAAGTTTGAGCTCTCTTACCTAGGCTCCTAAGAGAATAGCCAGAATGTCTGAGACCTTTACCTGGCCCTACCTTATGCCTCATACTTATTTTCTACACAGTTTAAGAGCAAGAGAAGTAGCCTTGTACCATAAATTAGTAAGACTGGAGAAGCACAAAAGATAGGCACTTCTTGCTCTGGCTGGGTGGGTCTGTTGGAGTGTCGTCTCGCACACCAAAAAGGTTGCAGCTTCCATTCCTAGTCAGGGCACATACCTAGGTGTGGGTTCGATCCTCAGTCAGGGAATGTACGGGAGGCAACTGATGAATGTTTCTCTCTCCTGCCCCGCCCCCTCTCTAAAATCAATAACATATCCTTGGGTGAGGATTAAAAAAAACAACAGATAGACATACTTGAGTTGCATAGTCACTAAACTATATCACTGTGATTTTTTTCACAGACACAATTTTTTTCACAGAGCCATCATTCAGACAGATTGAATACATTTTATATCATGACCGACTAGCTAGCCTGTAGCAACAAGAACATTGTCCTAAAATACTACTTTTGTGCACTAAGTAGGTTCCCCCAAATGTTTAGCTTTGGTTGGCTTTTGGTGGGAGGTATATGGTCCCATAGATCACTGCTGTCTTTTCTCGGGAGTCTCTTAGGCGATAGGAAACAACATGCAGGTAGGAGGCCAGATTTCTGGCAGATAGAGAAATGCACAACCCCAAGTCCTTTCCTTCTTTTCCTAGGCTGTGATCACCTAAGAGACAAGCTGGGTGACCATCAGTCCCCTGCCACACCAGCTTTCAAAAGTTTGGAGGCCTTTTTTATCTATGGGCGTCTGTATGAATTCTGGTGGTCTCTCTCCAGGCCTTGCCCTGAATCTAGTGTCTGGGTAAAGGCTGCTCATAGAAGGACAACCTCTGTTGAACAAAGCCAGCAGTTGGATGATGCAGGCTCTGAAGAAACTGACACCCAAGCTCCTCAGCCAGAGCCAAGCAAGCCTCCAGAACTAGACATGAGACTCACAGAGGAAAGTAAGCGAATGCTGAACACTTGTAAGGAGCTTTTTTCAGAAAAGCACGCCAGTTTCCAAAACTCACAGAGAACTGTTGCTGAAGTTCAGGAGACCTTGGCGGAAATGATCCGCCGACACCAGAAGAGTCAATTCTGCAGACCCACAGCGAATGGTCCTGATAAAAATGACCCTGAACATGAAGCCGAACAGCCCCTCCCCAGTCCTCAGAGCCTGGGGTAAGTACTGAGTCAATGCATGATGGAATTAAAAATACCCTCCTGGGTTCTCAACGGCGTCACAGCACAATCAGTACATGGCGAGATAGGTCCAGACACTTGGAAGCAACATGATTTAGTGGTGAGCACACAGGCTGTGGAGCCAAACGTGGGTTCTAGTCCTGGTCCTGCTGTGACCTCAGGCAAGAGTCTCAACGTCTCTGAGCTTTAGGTCCCTTGTCTGTAAATGGGAGTACCAACTCCTACCTTGCTTAAGAATTAAATCACAAAATTATTAATAACAATAGTAGAGTAAAATACTACTTTTGTGCATTAAGTAGGTTCCCCCAAAAAATTAATCAGTAAAATGACATGTACTGCATCACTAATGAAAACCATTGTTTAATTCTGTACTATCACAAAAAAATACACAAAGAGGGTAGTGCACAGAACTGCTCACCAACTGAGAGAAATCAAATGATCGGATGCTGTAGCATCCTAATCACTTCCATTGAAGAGGGACCAGATGGATGACAGGAACCCGTCACCAGGCTCTGTAGAGCTTGCATTATTATAAGGCACTTTGCTATGGGTGTTTGCAGTGATCGAGTTATTGATTCATAATTCTGATGAGTGCCTTTTACCTTATGCCCCCCAGCACAGGGCCTAAAACATAGCAATTACAATACTGACCAACTTAAAGCTGTTATTAACTTTACAAATTAAAATTAAGCTTTGACGTCCCTATGTTAATTGCTCTAAAAATACTCCCACTGAAATCGATTCAGAATTCTGAATTACTTCTCCAATAAACTACAACACTCTAAGCAGCTTTAGGTTTGGTTTTAATAACAAGAAAAACACTGAAAAGTTCTCTAACCCAGTAGCTCTTAACCTGTAGATCACAGGACCCCCTTTGAGAAGCTTAACACACTCTTCCAGGAAAAATGTGCGTCCATGCACCCCATGAGTAAGAGCCCGGCTCTACCCATTCCCCAAATGAAGCTAGGCCCTCTGCTCTTGGCTGCAGATTGAATCCCCCAAGAGTCCTGTATTTCATTGGAGCTGTGTGTCTAAGGAGTGGGGATTTGGAATATGATAAGGAGTAATATTGCATTTTGAAAACTTTATGTCACATCATATTAAAATTGCCTTCTCTTAAACTTTTGTTAAGGATGGGAGATAAAGACCCAGGTGATAAGGGAATTTTTTTTTTGTAGGCAATTGAAATAAAAGTTACCCAGGGCAAGACAAATATGACTTATACTTTTTATTATTATTTACCAGTAAAGAAGAGAAAAATGAGCCACTTTCTCTACCTGAATTAACCAAAAGGCTTACGGAGGCGAATGAGAGAATAGCTAAGTTTCCTGAGAGTGTTAAGGTAAGATTTATAGCAGTTCATTTGGTAAACATTACTTTTTGTAATATCAATTGACTATACCAAATTCTTTAAGATCATCTACTTTTCAGTTTCTGAAATCTCTACACATTTGAATGTGCTTAAAAGTTAGGATCTAGTTGCCTTTGGTTAGCTAAAATGTTTTGTGAGCGTAGAATTGTTGACAACACAAGCAATTTTATACCTCAGTCTTCAGAGAAACCCAACAAATTTTGTAACTGGGAGGTAAAGTAAAACTGGTGTCAGATATTTGATAGCTTACAGATGGGTCAGTGTATGTGGATGTGGCCCTGGCAGCAATAGAAACATCACTTTTTAAATTAATTGGAGTAGAGCTCTAGAAGACTGTATTCATTGGAGAAGGACATCCCAGTAAACATTCCAGTTTTGAGTATCATTTCTCCTTAGAGTAACTGATGAAGAACAAGGCATTGCCTGTCTTCCTCACAAAACATCGTGAGAGAAATGGCCCAGTTGTGCCTGAGAAGTGTCAGTTGAGACTTTGAGTTACTGGTGCCTTCTATGCAGGTGTTTGTGGCTCTTTCGCAAATGCTTCCTTGTTTCACTCTCATCTTTCAGACCTGGCCCTTCCCAGATGTGCTGGAGTGCTGCCTGGTCCTGCTTCACATCGGGTCCCAGTGTCCTGGCAGCGTGACCCAGGAAATGCAGCAACAGGCCCAAGAGCTGCTTCAGAAATACGGCAGCACTAAAGTTTACCAAAGACACTGCCAGACCTTCTGCACGTGAACTTTCAAGGACCCTTAAAATAAATTGCATCAAATTCAAAACGTCTTGACACCTTTCACCTCTGCCAGGCATTTGCTCTGATCCCTAGATGTTTTTGCAGTGATCCAAATAACATAAAACGAGGGTCAAGTTTGAATCAACTCTACCCTTAAAAACAATCTGACTTTGGATTCAGTTGTGGTTTCCTACTAAAGGATCATCAAAAGCCAGCAGTTGTTAGAACACCTGCAAGAGTAACTGTTGGTCATCTCTAAAGCCTTATGTAGATTTCATCCAAAGAGGAGAAACTTTTAATTGTCCAAGTGTTATGTTCTTATACACAAGCTACCTTTATAAATGCTTCCCCTGATCATAAACAGTGTCGTTCTTGTTTGAGATAGAATTGCTGTAGTTCATGACGATTGGTATCATTTTAAAAATTTTTTTGTTAACTTGGGCTCTTCTCCCCTTCTACTCTACTAACTACACTTCTACTGAATGTGAAACAGGCCTTACCCATCATGTTGAGTCTATCCTAGGTCAAAAACTTGGTTTTGTTTCATGTAATTGCTTGTTTGAAATCATTTACTAAAGTGTTAGAAGAACAAATAACTCAAATGAGTCTTATCCCTTCAGTTTTGATGGTGATCAAAACAGCTCAGAAAGAAATTAGTTTCAGTTGTTCTTAATCTTTTTTGGATCACAGGAGAATTAGATTGAAGCCACAGATGATCTTCCAAGAAAAATGCATATTCCTTCCTAATTTTGTATATGTAAGTTTTGGATTATTGGATTTTGACTTTTGGATCATGCATAATGGACCCTACAAACTAATTAATTACAAACCCTTGTTCTTGTATTTATTTATTTTTAAACTAATGAGAAGTCTTTTGAGGTCTGTTCTTTTCTTTGGTTAAATAGTTGAACAATGTCAGGAACAGATGTTTCCATAATATCCCAGTTGCTAGAACATAAAAATGAGACAGTTGGGTGGGGTTGACGAGGAGCTCTCTTTCCCAACAACTGAACTGATTCATGGGTTTTCTGCAAGAATTTCACTAACAAGCTAATTCACCACATATATAATGAGTGGTCCCAGGAAATAGAGTTAAAACTGGTTTCCAAGTAAGGCCAAATAATCAGCGATGAGTGTGAAGTGTTCCACTTACACAGCTGCTCATTAATAGCTTCCTTCAAAGTAAAGGGTTCTGTATGCGAGCCAACTTGTGGAAAAACGGAGGCAAGACTTTGAGGATAGACAAGATGCTGTTCCAACCATTAATGGCCATTTCTAGAGCCAGGAATTCATAGCTATAAAAGATCAAACCTGCATGCCAGTAGTTAAAAAGAAATCTTTATTATACAAAATTAAAAACATAAATATATTTACAAGCATCTTAAATACCAGCTTATAATACTTGACATTTTTGAATCATTTCAAATTGAGTTTTCTATAAGCTTTTAAAATGCAAGACTATTCATCCACTTCAGTGAGTTACCAGTTTCATTTCCACCATTGCAAATGGGTTTTCAAAATTGTCCATACTGTCATTTAAAAAAAAAATACAGTGTACTTTTTAAATGACTAGTTTTGGGGGGGGGGGGGATCACAGTCCTGAGCTTTCTACCCCAGCTGTGGGATATTACTCCACGAGAACTCTGTAAAACAAATTCCTTACTGCCCTGTTTATATGAACTACTAAAACTTTCTGAAGATTCACATTTCTGGTACTCACATTAATCCATCTCCCTAACGTCTCAGGTTTGCTAAAAGGAAAAGCTGAAAACAGAGAAGAGAGGTGGGGGAATACAAATGCCCATCTGAAATCACAACAGACTTAGGATTCAAAAATCTGATCTTAACTAATTTCTCAAATCTGTGATTTTGTTATATGAAAACATAAAGTGATTTCAAATGATGCACATGTGACAGCAAATCTCAGTGGCACAACAGGATATAAAGACACTTAAGTGGTTAACTTAATGCCCACTCTGGTGTTCCTTATGAATAAAGAGTAGACAGGTTCAGTAGAATTTTTTTTTAAGGTAAGTTATCATCTGGTCTTCAAATTTCAGCACTGAGCATGTAATTCATTTCCATGAGGAAAGCAAATGTCCTGGAGAAGGGTCAAAAAAATGGCAAAGACTCCACACCTATCACCCACACTTAAGAATACAATTTGGTTCTACTTTTCCTGGAAGCCCTCAGCTCAGCTGAGAATCAGAAGTCTTCATCCTCAGAGATTAGCAACAAATTTAAAAGAAAAAGAATGACAACAGGTAAGAGTTATATACATTTTACTAGTTTGTTTCTCACTCGTCCTGGGTATTTAAAAAGGTGTCAAATGAGCCATGGATGCTGGTGGCAGGAGGCAACTGGAAAAGAGGCCTAGGTGAGGAATACATAAGACTTGTTTTCAAATTCAGAGAAAACTGCCCTCTTCTGGATCTAAAAGACTTGTCTTTGGTCAAACAAAAGTCTTTCTGCGCAGTGGAGATGGTAAGTACAGCTTGCTCAAAAGTGGCGGTTTCTCTTGGGGAGGAAGGTAAGTATACAGTCAGCACAGTGAGCACCATTCTGGGCGGGCCCGCTCCGCAGAGCCTCGCCACCATCACTGCTGCATGTTGTTGATGATCGCCAGGATGCTCATCTTCTCCTGGGCAGAGTCCACATCCTCATTCTGCTTCTGGGCCACTCCCGTGCCCAGGCCATAGAGCCGCCCACAATACTTGGCATCATCAATACTGTCCTCAAAAAACAACTGCAGAATGGGACAGAGAACCCGTGGTAAGAATCATGCCAAGTCTCAATACTACCACATCAGCACTTCCTGGCTCTCTCAGAGCCCTCAAAATGTAACCAACTAGAAATTAATTCCATACAGAAAGGTTCCAAACCTTTCCATGCTCCTTTGTGAACGGACCTATTTTCCATGAGTTCTTTTACTACGAGGATCCCTGTGCTGCTGCTGCTGTTTAAGTACAAATGTCCCATTTCATCCCTTCTCTTTAGCAGGCAGTGCAATGGTTAGGAGCTTGGGATCTACAGACTGACTTCCTGTGTGACCTTAGGAAAGTCACTTCAATTCTCCGTAAGCCCCTGTTCCCTATCTATAAAACAGTAATATTGTAACAGGTTGTCATGAGTGAGATAATGGACATTAACCACTTATAACAGGACATTATTTCAACCCTGGCACAACTGGGCAGAATTTGTAGGGGTGCAGGGGGGCTTGTCCAGTGTAGGATGTGTAGCATCATCCCTGGCCAGTAGCACACTGCCCCCTCAAGCCTAACCCCAAGGCTGTGACAACCAAAATGTCTCCAGACACTGCAAAAAGTACTTTGGGGGACAAAATTAGGAAGAACGATGCTGTCAGCTTTGTTCTTTCTCAAGATTGCTCTATTCGGAATCTTTTTGTGGTTCCATGTAAATTTTAGAATCGTTTGCTCTATTTCTGTGGAAAATGCCATTGGAATTTTTGCTTTGGGTAGTATGGACAGTTTAACAATATTAACTCTTCCAATCCATGAGCACGGATTATTTTTCCATTCATCTGTGTCATCTTCAATTTCTTTCATCAATGTCTTATAGTGTTCAGTGTACTGGTCTTTGGTTAAATTTATTCAAAGGTATTTTATTCTTTGTGATGCAATTATAAATGGGATTTTTTTTTCTTTAACTTCTTTATGATATTTCATTATTATTGTAAAGAAACACAATAGAATTCTGTATATTGATTTTGCATCCTGTAACTTTTTTTTTAATTGATTTTGAGAGAGAGAGGAAGGGAAGGAGGGAGGGAGGGACATTGACTTGCTTATGCATTTATTGGTTGCTTTTTGTATGTGCCCTATCCAGAGACTGAACTTGCAACCTTGAAGTATCAGGACGATGCTCTAATGAACTGAGCTATCCCGCCAGGGCTAGTATCCTACAACTTTACTGAATTTATTAGTTTTAACAGTTTTTTAGTGAAATCTTTAAGTTTTCCATAGATAATATCATGTCGTCCGTAAGTAGAGTTTTACTTCCTCTTTTTTGATCTACATGCCTTTTATTTTTCTTGCCTAACTGTCCTAGCTAGAACTGCCAATACCATGTTGAATAAACGTAGCAAGAGTGGGCATCTTTGTGTTGTTCCTAACCTTAGAGCTGTTGATTGTGATGTCAGCTGTAGGATAAGTGGATGGTCTACCAAACGTGTTCAC
Source organism: Myotis davidii (assembly GCF_000327345.1). Taxonomy (NCBI): domain Eukaryota; kingdom Metazoa; phylum Chordata; class Mammalia; order Chiroptera; family Vespertilionidae; genus Myotis; species Myotis davidii. Next base: position 4,735,116 of record NW_006292696.1, on the reverse strand, counting down.
ATAATAGAAATTAGAAGAAAAACAAATAATTACAATTACCAAATATACTTTTAGATTTGGGCATACTGAGTGGCCTCCATTTCAGAATGCTTCTTTGCTTTCCAAACTACATTTAATATATTGAACATCATAACAAACAAAAACAAAAAACTGCTTTCAATGTAGTTATCAACTTCCAATAGACACTATAAATTTCAACAAACCTCAGCCCACAAAGGTCATCCATCTCCTTGCCTTACCTCTTTCATCCTGAAGAATGCCATTCCTGTCAGCAGTGAGTCTGAGCCTGCCTGATGCTGCCTTCCAATTCTCTGCAAATCTAACTGATCAGCAACTTCCTGAAGACCTCCCTGGAGATGTAAGGAAAACAAAGATAATATTACAGACCCAACACTCCTCTACTAAAGTCAATGAAGTCCATTCTTGAGTTTACTTCTTTTGGTGATGGAACAGGCCATTTACTTAACAGGCCTTACCCCAGCCCTCCAAATGATACATTGTGTTACGTTCCATTTTTCACTTCTTTTTTCTCTTTATCATTAATTTTGTCAGATCTTTGCTCCATAAAATATTAACTGCTATAAAACAAGGTTTAAGAAATACCGTATTTGCCGGCGTATAAGACGATTTTTTGGCCCTGAAAAATATGCCTCCAAGTGGGGGGTCGTCTTATACGCCCGGTACACTTCAGATAGACTGCCCATAGTGCTTGCCCCGTGCCATAGTGGCCTCCCGATGCCCGCCCACTTCATTCCACATACCGT
>NW_006292696.1:4727561-4734010 GCF_000327345.1 Myotis davidii | reverse complement strand
TTGCTAGGGACTTGCCCGGCACTTGCTCTCTACCTCTATTTGTTATCTTTCTTCTATCATTGACAGTCCCTCTAGGTTGTGGGCTGCTTGCCTGTGTTCCTGAGAAGCATCTACGGTACCAGTCTATAGAGTGTGTTTTCTTTAGTGAATTACCGGTATGTTTACCGATAATAAACTTGCACTGTTTTATGTATATGTTTGATTACATACAGCCTTGTGACAGTTTTCCTGCATGTCATAAGCATTTGAATATAAATTAAAATGTTAAAATCAAATCTGATATTGTTTTACCTTTTATTTGGTGTGTGGAAGGTGTGCGGAAGAGGGGGTAGTCTTATTCGGCGAGTATATAACAAACTCTGTATTTTGAGTGGAAATGTTAGGGGGTCGTCTTATATGCCCGGTCGTCTTATACGCCGGCAAATACGGTAGTAAATGCCAGCCCTGGCTGGGTAGCTCGGTTGGAGCATCGACCCAATAAACCAGGGTTTCAGGTTCAATCCTCGGTCAGGGCACATATAGAAAGCAACCAATAAATGCCCTGGTGGGTTGAACAACAAATGGATGTCTCTATCTCTTTCTCTTGCTCTCTCTCCCTTCTTTCTCTCTAAGGTCAATAAATTAAAATTATTTTAAAAGAAATAAAGTAGTAGTAAATGCCAATCTAATACAAAACAGCAAACCTCTTATATCAATAATATATTTAGGATAGTGAGTATATTTAAACTATCTAGGGAAGCAACTTTCCACCTTTTCCATTTCATGGCACACAAATTAACTGCCAAAATTATGCGGCATACTATTTTTTTGTCGATCTGACCCTTTTTGTTCCAAAGTGACTTTTTCAAAAATCAAGTGTTTATAATTGTATGTAAGGATATCAAGTACCAAGAGTTAATCAGATACAACCTTATTATGTGACATGACCAATAAAACTCAACGCTTATTATATGACCTATATATTTATGGTTCAAGACAGGGCATTCACATCAGACAGCTATGTGTTGGCTGTTGTTATTTTTTTATTTGATAGTCTAAGGGAAAAAATGTCAATGCCTTTAACTAAATAGTCAGGTATTACATGTTTTGCAGCACACCAGCTGAAAACTGCTGGTGTTGGGTTAAGAACTCCTCTGATCGGAGTCTGGTATGCTATAGACCCCATTCCTGACAAACTGCACATACACTTCCTTTTACCAACTAGTATAGGCCTCAAGTGAAGAAAGCCTGCTTTATGAGAGAAGTAGAGGACTCTCTTCATGCCACACAAATTCCTCTGGCAATTAGCTATATATACAACCTGTCCAGTATAATGTTGGCATCTAGGAGGTACTCAAGAATGCATGCTGAACAAATAACAAAGCAAGATGATAAGTCTGCTTTTTTTTGCTGTTACTAGTTTTAAGAAAAATATTGTACCTTAAGATTTTTGCAACTCTTCATCAGGTATTTCACATCATAAATGGATGGGAAGAAAAGGTTCAGAATATGAAAGAATTCATGTTCCTCTTCTGGCAAACGAGAGTCAGTAAGTAACTTTACCATGTAGCCAAAGTCATAGCCACTGCAAGGAGAGGAGGAGGCACTAAGTGAAAAAGCAGCAGTTATTAGGCCCCCGCATTCAACAACTTTACTTCTCAAAATTCATGATGCTACCACCTTTCAGTATTCCAAAGTAGTTTACCCTACTGTGATCTGAACATTCCATTAAAAAACAACACAAACTAATATGGAAGAAAACTCAAAGGTTTATAAACGTGTGTTTTATTCATCAAAAATTCAGCCGAAACCGGTTTGGCTCAGTGGATAAAGCATCGGCCTGCGGACTGAAAGGTCCCAGGTTCGATTCCGGTCAAGGGCATGTACCTGGGTTGCGGGCACATCCCCAGTGGGGGGCGTGCAGGAGGCAGCTGATCGATGTTTCCCTCTCATCGATGTTTCTAACTATCTCTCTCCCTTCCTCTCTGTAAAAAATCAATAAAATATATTTAGAAAAAAAAAAAAATTCAGAAGTACTGGCCCTGGCTGGGTAGCTAAGTTGGTTAGATAGATCATCATCCAATTCATCAAGACTGCTAGTTCCATCCCCAATTCAGGGCACATACAAGAATCAACCGATAGACCTGGCCAGTATGGTTCAGTTGCCTAGGCATCATCCCGTGCACCAAAAGGTTGTTGGTTCAATTCCTGGTCAGGGCACATGCCTGGGTTGGGGGCTCAACCCAGTAGGGGGCATGCTGGAGGCAGCCAATCAATAATTCTCTCTCATCATTGATGTTTCTGTCTCTCCTCCCTTCCTCTCTGAAATCAATAAAAATATATTTTAAAAATAGTAATAATAAACAACCAAGTGCTTCGATCCTCTCCACCCACCACTTTCCACTTGGAATACACCCACTGGCAGCTACATGATAGAGCCCATTACTGTGTAACACAAACCAATATGAACTCCAAATTGTTTTTTTGAAAAACAAACATGAGTAATAGTTACCATTTCAACTTCATAACTGCTAGTGACCAACAGAAGAGAGCGTAAGAATTCAATTCCCTGCTCCCAAACCGAGAGCTACACATTCTCTGGGGCTGACCTGTGAAATGAAAGCCATTTGACATTGTCACAGAGAACCACCCCTGATGTCATAAGCAGCTCCGCAAAGTGCAGTGTGTCAATCCCTTCCTCTTCGTGCTTCTGAAACTGTAGTCCTGAGTTTGCAAGGAGATCTATGGAATCCTGAGAGTACATGTCCTCTCTAAAAAATAAGGTGTTCACGTCTTAGTTGATGGATAATGTAACAAAAGTAGTGGGTAACAGCATATCATACAAGTTTTCTTTAAATCTTTCATTATTTAAGAATACAATTCCTTCTTTCCAGTATTCCAGCAAGCATAAAAAGTAGATGATCTTATCTCTAACAGATACAAAATGTGATTTTTCCCATAAAATGTCCTAATTATAAAATATCCACATTTTCCAATTTTTAAAAGAAAAGACCAAACAGACCGAACGGCGGAACAACCAAACAACTGGTCGCTACGATGTGCACTGATCACCACGGGGTGTGCGTGGAACATGGCGGGCGTCAGCAGCAGGCAACAGAGTTCAGAACGTGGCGGGCATTGGCTGCGGCAGGATGGTGGAGCACTGAGCGGGGACACTAGACCAGGGTGCCAGTCGCTGTCATTGGGGTGAGCCTCTGGTGGTTACCGAAAATACTTTGCTCCTGCGTGCCGCAGTCCCGCTAGGCGCTCACACCCGCTGCCATCACCCAGCGCCAGCCCCGATCGCTCCTGAGGGCTCTCTATCTACCTCCCCCTGCTCCTGAGGGAGGATCGGGGCAGCAGATGCTGCTCTCACACACTGACGGTGCTGGCCTCGCTTGCACCTGCTGCTGGCGCCAGCCCCAATCGCTCCATGTCGCCAGCAGGTGCGAGCGGGGCCAGCACTGTCAGCACATGGGAACGGTGGCGGGAGCGGGGCTGCCGGCAGACAGGGGACCAGGGGCCATGGCGGGAGAGGCCAGGAGGGGGCACAGAGGATGGGCCGAGACCTGCCCCTGTGCCCACCTCAGCCTCGTGGCCCACAGTTCCTTTCAAGGTACACAAATTCGTGCACTGGACCCCTAGTACTCTTATAATGTTCCCCCATGGAAATAATAACTATTAATAACTCGGTTTATATATCCTTGCAGACTATTTTCTCTGCCTACACATACACACCTCCATCCCTTCACCTTTATAACAGTTCATCTTTCTAGATCAATACTCAGACACATCAGTCTTTGTAATGCTGGCATATTTCACTGTAAAGATATATCCCTTAAACACAAGAATATTTAGAATAACACAAAAGGAGGGAAATAACTCATTTTCCATCAGATGTCACTGTTTTCCTTTCTTTTGTTTTTCACATAAATTTAGGTGATATAACTGGCAAGAAAATCACCACAATTTTAATTTTTTTCACTAAATTAAAACTGGTGTTGAATTATAATCTTTTGCTCTACCTTATGTAAACATTTTAAATACAAATCCTGCAATATAGTTATTATATTATTTTGCATATTATATTATCATTATGTTACAAATAACAGGCTTTGGCAATGGACTAGAAAAATGCAGTTAAAGGAACAATCCAGATTATCTCCTAAAATAATTCTTTGAAAGTCAAAGAAATCTTCAAAACACATGGACAACAATCAAAAAATGATTCCTGAGCCATCAAATGCTCTTGGTGCCTAGTTAAACAAAGCAGTGTTGGAGCCTAGCTGTGGCCAGTGTGGCTCAGCTGGTTGGAGCATCATCCCACACACTGAAAGGTGATGGAATCAATTATTGGTCAGGGCACATACCCAGGCTACAGGTGTAATCCCAGGGATTGTGTATGGGAGGCAGCCAATCGATGTTTCTCTCACAGAGATGTTTTTCTTTCTCCTCTTCCCCCTTCCTCTCTCTAAAATCATGGGGAAAATATATCCTCGGATGAGGATTAAAAAAAAGAGCTGGGCTGCCCAGCCCGTGTTGCTCAGTAATTGAGCATTGACCTAGGAACCAAGAACCGGCCTGTTCGATTCCCAGTTCAGGGCACATGCCCAGGTTGCAGGCTCAATCCCCAGGATGGGGGTGTAAGGGGCAGCCGATTGATGTTGTTCCCTTCTCATTGATGTTTCCATCTCTCTACCCCTCTCCCTTCCTCTCTCTCTAAAAATCAATAAAAACATTTTAAAAATTAAAATTACTGGGGCCTAATAAGAAATATAGAAACACTACCTCAAACAATCAGCAAAACAATAGTGTCCCCTCAATATGCCCCTTAAAATTTACATCACCCTCAAAAACTGAAAAAGACAATTACCATATGATCCAGCAATCCCATTTCTGGGCATATATCAAAAAGAACTGCAAACAGGGTGTTGAAGAGACATTTGCACATCTATCTTTACAGCAATACTATTTGCAATTGTCAAGAGGTGAAAACAACCCAAATGTCCATCAACACAGATGAATGGCTAAACAAAATGTGACATATACTAGTACATACGATGCAGTATTATTCAGTTTTAGGAAAGAAATCCTGCCACATGCTACAACATGGATGAACCTTGATGACTTTATACTAAGTGAAATAAGCCACTCATAAAACAACTAGAGGCCCGGTGCATGAAATTCGTGCACGTGTGTGTGGGGGGGTGTCCCTCAGCCCAGCCTGCACCCTCTCCAATCTGGGACCCCTTGAGAAACGTCCGACAGCCCGGTGGGATCAGGCCTAAACGGGCAGCTGGACATCCCTCTCACAATCCAGGACTGCTGGCTCCCAACCGCTCGCATGCCTGCCTGCCTGATTGCCCATAACCGCTTCTGCCTGGCAGCCTGACCACCTCCTAACCACTCCCCTGCCAGTCTGATCGACGCCTAACTGCTCCCCTGCCAGCCCAATTGCCCCTAACTGCCCTCCCCAGCTGGCCTGGTCACCCCCAACTGCCCTCTCCTGCAGGCCTGGTCACTCTCAACTGCCCTCCTCTGCTGTCCCGGTCACCCCTAACTGCCCGCTCCTGCAGGCCTGATCGCCAACTGCCCTTCCTTGCAGGCCTGGTCCCTCCCAACTGCCCTCTCCTGCTGGCCATCTTGTGTCCACATGGGGGTGGCTATCTTGTGTGTGAAGTGATGGTCAATTTGCATTATTACCTCTTTATAAGATAGGATAGATACTACAGGATCCCACTTAAACAGAAAGTAGAATGGTAGTTAACAAGAGCTAGGGGAAGGGAAAAAAGTAATTATTTAATAGGTATACAGTTTCAGGCTTGCAAATGAAAGTTCTGGATGTCTGTTTCACAACAGTGCAAAAACAGTAAATTTTATTTTTTACCACATTTTTTAAGTTACATCAAAATTTTCCCATTACCAAATAGCCTTGTTTCAACTACCTTTGATTAGCACCCACTCTATATCTTATTTTTATTAAGAAAAATACGAATAACCCTCTTTTACAGATAAGGAAACTGAATTACAAAAGGGAAAATAACTGACCCAACGTCAACCAGTAAAGAAATGGCAGGAATTCAAATACTGATCTCTTAACTGGGAAACTGACTTGACTTTAAATAGCTTTACTGAGACACTAGAGGCCCGGTGCATGAAATTCATGCACGGGGGGAGGGGGGGGGTGCATCCCACAGCTCAGCCTAGTCCAGTGGTCGGCAAACTCATTAGTCAGCAGAGCCAAATTTCAACAGTACAACGATTGAAATTTCTTTTGAGAGCCAAATTTTTTAAACTTAAACTATGTAGGTAGGTATACTGTTATTAACTTAATTAGGGTACTCTTAAGGCTTAGGAAGAGCCACACTCAAGGGGCCAAAGAGCCGCATGTGGCTCACGAGCCCCAGTTTGCGGACCACAGTTCTAGGAGGTTCCAAAGCCAGTGCATCTAGTGGACAGCTTCAGAACAC
>NW_006292696.1:4726563-4727227 GCF_000327345.1 Myotis davidii | reverse complement strand
ACAACCCAGGTACATGCCCTTGACTGGAATCGAACCTGGGACCTTTCAGTCCTCAGGCCGACGCTCTATCCACTGAGTCAAACCGGTTTCGGCAAGATTTATATTTTTGATATTTATTTTATATATTTAAATGCCATTTAACAAAGAAAAATCAACCAAAAAAATGAGTTCGCGTGTCATAGGTTCGCTATCACTGGCCTAGACCCTCTCGCAGTCGCAGAGCCCTCGGGGGATGTCCGACTGCTGCAGAGGCGAGAGAGGCTCCCTGCCTCTGCTGCTATGCTCACCAGCCATGAGCCAGGCTTCTGGCTGATTGGAGTTCCCCTGTGGGAGCGCACTGACCACCAGGGGGCAGCTCCTGCGTTGAGCATCTTCCCCCTGGTGGTCAGTGAGTGTCATAGCGCCCAGTTGTTCCACTGTTCAGTCAATTTGTATCTTAACCTTTTATTATCCTATCTAATAAAAGACAAAAATGGTAATTGGCGTACGACCAATACCCTTTTCATTGGCTAATCAGGGCTATATGCAAATTAACTGCCAACTAAGATTGGCAGTTAACTGCCAACTAAGATTGACAGTTAACTGCCAACTAAGATTGGCAGTTAACTGCCAACAAGATGGCGGTTAATTTGCATATGTAGGCAAAATGCAGGGAGGCAAATGC
>NW_006292696.1:4723515-4725732 GCF_000327345.1 Myotis davidii | reverse complement strand
AGGGCTCCCAGTATGTGAGAGGGGGCAGGCTGGGCTGAGGGACACTCCCACCACACACACACCAAGTGCACGAATTTCGTGCACCGGGCCCCTAGTATAGGATAATTCCCATACTACACAATTCACTCATTTAAAGGACACAATTCAATAGTTTTTCGCAAAGCACAGATTTGCAATCATCACCACCAATTATAAACCATTTCATCACCTCAAAAAGAAACCCTGTCTCATTAAGCAATCACTCCCCATTATCCCATAATCTCCCCATTCCCTGCTCTAGAACCACTAATTTATTCTAGATGTGCCTATCTTGGACATCTCAAATAAATAGAATCATATATGTGGGCTTTTGTGCCTGGCTCTTTTCCCTTAGCATGATTTCAAAGTTCATCCATGTATAGTATATATCTGTACTTTATTTCTTTTTACTGCTCCATAACATTCAATTCCATGGATATACTGTTTAATTTATCCATTTGTCAGTTCACAGATATTTGGATTGCTTCAACTTTTGGGCCTTCATGAATAATGCTGCTATAAACATTCACTACAAGGTTTTACATGGATATGTTTTCTAATCTCCTGGACATACGCCTATGAGTAGAATTGCTGGGTCATATAGTAACTGTTTAACCTTTTGAGAAACAGGCTTTCTAATTGGACTGTTTTCCAAAGAGGCTATGCCATTTTACATTTCCCCTAACAATGTATGAATATTCTAATTTCTCCACATCCTCCCCAACATTTATGTCTTTTTACTACAGCCATCTAGGGGTATCATGTGGTATCTCACTGTGGTTTTGATTTGCATTTCTCTAATGACACAATTATGAGCAACTTGTCATGGGCTTATTAACCACCAGAGGCCCGGTGCACAAAATTTGTGCATGGGTAGGGTCCCTAGGCCTGGCCAGCGATCAGGGCCAATCAGAGCCTTTCAGCTGTTGGCTGGGGTCTTTCTTCATTCCCCACCGCTCCCTGGTGGTCAGCACATGTCATAGCAAGCGATCGAACTCCCAGTCGAACTCCCAAAGGGACACTTTACATATTAGCCTTTTATATATATAGAAGATAGATAGGTTTGTATATCTTCATTGGAGAAATGTCTATTCAGATATTTTGCCAATTTCTAATTGTACTATTTGTCTTTTTATTGTTGACTTGTGAGAGTTTTAAGGGGGGCTTTACTTTGAGATTATTTATGTCATCCTCTGCTTGATTGCTCTGTCCAACCCTTACCTGGGTTTGGTGGAAATAAAACTTAAAATTAATAAATTCAATTAGAGCCCTAGCTGGTTTGCCTCAGTGGATAGAGCATCGGCCTGCAGACTGAAAGGTCCCTGGTTCGATTCCCAGTCAAGAGCGCATGCCTGGGTAGTGGGCTTGATCCCCAGTAGGGGGCTTGCAGGAAGCAGCCGATCAATGATTCTCTCTCATCATTGATGTTTCTATCGTTCTCTCCCTCTCCCTTCCTCTCTGTAATCAATAAAAAAATATATTTTTTAATAAAAAATAAATTCAATTAGAAATTACAATCTGCACAAATGTTGCAGACCTAAAACTAATACTCAGAAGTATCTCAGACACTTACGTAAGGTTGAATTTGAAGTTGAACTGCCAAGTGTTGATTCCAGAAGGATATTCTCCCTTCTCATTCGTGAATGTAAGGCCCAGCTGGATAATTTTTAAAAGGTCAACATTGCACCGCAAAAGCTGATACTGGTAATCAATGGAACTACGAAATTCACCAATTGGTCGCACCACAACACCTGGAAATTCTGTGTCCTGGAAAAAAAAACACACATAAGGTTTCACAAAATAGTGGATGCTGAATTGATCATTCATAAACAATATTTTTACCTCAATTTATAAAAGTTATGTGACAAGCCCCAAGATTGTGCAAAAAAAAAAATCTATCTTAAAATACTGATCTTGTTGACATCTACAGAAGCATGAAAATCACAAAGCTTTACACAACAACTTGGAGATCCTAGCAGGACATGAATAGAAGTAGGTGATAAACTATAGGTAGATATATAGGCAATTAAGAACATTCTAAGTTCAGAACAATACAGAAATAAAAATATAGAAATAGGGAAGTGAAAATGCCAATCAGAAAAAAGCAGTAAAGCAAAACTGGGTATGAAAATGGTTAGGAGTTGTGGGAGCTTCCATGCCTCCTCTAAAAGAGGCCCTGGATATCACCATGATACACAC
>NW_006292696.1:4695557-4723462 GCF_000327345.1 Myotis davidii | reverse complement strand
CCTATACTGCCAGATCTTTCCAATTTTTCTAGAGATGGCAAAAATCTGGAATTTAAGTAGGTCCCTTGATTTTTAATTGCTAACAATTTTTAAAAATTGTTTTAAATACTATACAAATGTACCATATCTGTGAAGACAGATATGCCCTATGGCTTTAAAGACTTTCAAACACAAAGTAACATTACAAAACATCAAGACGTTAGAGGTTACATCCTTCTCAGACACATTGGCTACCCTTGCTGTTTCATAAAAGCAATATAAATTTCTATCATGTTTAATATGCCACCACTTCAGTGTGATCAATTATTTCAAAATCTTTAATACTCCCTAAATCCATACCAGAGGTGAGTCAAAAAGAGTAGAAGAGAGCTCTTTACCATGGCAATATAACTGTAACTGAGCACAATTTCTCGAATCTTCCTCATCTCTTCTTCTAGATTGCTGGCCCAGACTTCACAGATAACCTGGCTATTCTCCACAAGTGCTGCGGGCATCCTGAAGAAGCTTGAGATGTCACTTTCAGCTGACTATGACAGAGGGCAAGCCAATGGTTGATCTGACCTAAATTCAAAAACACATTGTGCAATCAAATAAATTTACACACTGGCATAAGATGTCAATAAAACAAAGGCATCAAAACAATATTTTATCATCACTTACCAGTTTAAGCTAAAACATTGAGACTGTCATATTATTTACTACACACACACACACACACACACACACACACACACACACGTATTTCTTTAACCTAAAGAAATTAAAATTAAGAAACCTGAAGAAACTTTTGCCCACGCTTCCTTTAAATAAAAGGGGAGTAAAAATCATTACCCTACACCAGCTTTCAGCTCTCTCTACAACACCTACAGACGAAATAGTCCATGTCACTTTCAGCTGACTATGACAGAGGGCAAGCCAATGGTTGATCTGACCTAAATTCAAACACACATTGTGCAATCAAATAAATTTACACACTGGCATAAGATGTCAATAAAACAAAGGCATCAAAACAATATTTTATCATCACTTACCAGTTTAAGCTAAAACATTGAGACTGTCATATTATTTACTACACACACACACACACACACACACACACACACACGTATTTCTTTAACCTAAAGAAATTAAAATTAAGAAACCTGAAGAAACTTTTGCCCACGCTTCCTTTAAATAAAAGGGGAGTAAAAATCATTACCCTACACCAGCTTTCAGCTCTCTCTACAACACCTACAGACTGAAATAGTCCCGTGACCATAAAAATGCCCTTATCTGTAACTTTCACATCATTTTACTCAGAGATCACATAAAGGGAACTTTTTTAAAGAAATAACTTTAGCCAGTTTAAATGTACCTGGATGCTTTGAAAGCCTGAAAGAATGTGGACCTAAATTCTCACACTTGAAGTCTTTACACTTATATGATGAATATGGGTCTGGGACTCTCCCCCTTTCCCCCAAAACAGGGAAATTCTTTCCCCCTACAATTTGAAAGTCAAATAGAAATAGAAGCAATTAACTAACTTAATATAGTGCCTCTTTATTTTTTTTTATTCCTTTCAGAGGAGGAGAGGGAAACATCGATGAGCGAGAATCGTTGATCGGCTGCCTCCTGTACACCCCCTACTGGGAATCGAGCCCACAACCTGGGCATGTGCCCTCACCAGGAATCCAACAGTGACCTCTTGGTTCATAGGTGGATGCTCAACCACTGAGCCACACCTAGGCTATAGTGCCTCTTCAGATTTGTGCAAATGGTGATTTAAGTTGTAAAATACTTGCTAATTTCAACCTTAACAATCACAAGAAATATGTGAATTTGAGTTATTAATGTCTACTTTTAAACACATAATATTTTAAAGAAGCGAAGCAATGCCCTGACCGGTTTGCCTCAGTGGATAGTCGGCCTGCAGACTGAAGGGTCCCGGGTTCAAATCGGTCAAGAGCATGTACCTTGGTTGCAGGCACATCCCCAGTAGGGAGTGTGCAGGAGGCAGCTGATCGATGTTTCTCTCTCATCAATGTTTCTAACTCTCTATCCCTCTCCCTTCCTCTGTGTAAAAAAATCAATAAAATATATATTTAAAAAAAGCCAAGCAGCAATTCAACAATCAAGATAGAGAAGATAGCAAGTATGAATTCTACCAAAACTAGAATGGTGTATATTCTGGGAGGAAACTGGGGAGGGGACAGTATTCTGCAAGATAAAACTCCATATGGTTCAGCCTCAGAGTATGCTGTTAATTTTAGCAAACGATGCAACTTAAGATGCTTAGTTATAAAAAGACTAAGGAAGTTATCATATAAGCATTTACTTAAAAGGCAACCCCACCACATGGATCCTCAATATAAGACGGTCACGTGCATTTTAGTTTCTAGGAATTTCTCCCTGAATATACAATGAAATTCCTAGAAATAGTAAAATGCACATGTCTGTCTTCCAAAGGACAGAGCAAGGAAAATCTCTGCTTTCTACTTTCAAATTACAGTAAGAACCTTTTGAGCTCGGCGTGTCAGCATTTTGAAAAACCCTAACTTAACTCTGGTGCCGTGCCACATATAGAAATTTTTTGATATTTGCAACCATAGTAAAACAAAGATTTATATTTTTGACATTTATTTTATATATTTAAATGCCATTTAACAAAGAAAAATCAACCAAAAAAATGAGTTCGCGTGTCACCTCTGACACGCATGTCATAGGTTCGCCATCACTGTTCTAAACTATGCTTACGGTTTTCCCCAGCAAAAGGGCTTTAAACCGTTTCTACGCCCATTAATGTTAAACCAATACCACTTAGCTTCCTTATTTTCCTAACTGAAACAATTCACTTCCTTTTTGGTGCCATTTGAAACACAACCGTAAATCACTGTAGAGGAAGTATCACTTCCATAAAAGCAAAAGCAACCAAGAGACCCAAGGGAAAAAATGCCTTTGGCCTACAAGCAGTAAAAAGCAAGCTTAAAAAGAGGATAATTAGGTATTTACACTAAACCCTTAGAACCAGGCTCCCCAGCTAAGATACTCTTATAATTGTATCAAAATAACTCAAGAAACAATCTGAAGAGGCTCCCTAGTCAAGGACAGTATGAACATCATTATGAATAATTACTACAGTGTATTAAAACTTCTCAGAGAGGTTTATATCCATTAGTTTATAATGAACTAAGAAAATAAACTTAATTGGTCATCAGTGGAGAATGGTAGTGAATCAACTTATTTTTAAAATTGTATCTTGTCTTTCTGATATAAACTGTACCTCGAAGCAATCATATAGCTGAGGGTTTCTCTTCAGAAAAGTTATCCAGCTAACAAGGGAATATGAAATGATAGAACATCATTATTGTGTGACTCCTAATGAATAATCATAATGGCATTTACATGGGATAAGCACAAAAGGCAAATCTATAAAGACAGAAAAGTAGGCTACAGTAGTGGGATGGGGATAGGAGTTTAACGGAAAATGGGCATGAGGTATCTTCCTGAAGTGATGGAAATGCTCCCAACTCAACTACGACTGCAGAACTCAGTAAATTTTGCAAAAATCATTAAACTATACATTACAATGGGCAAATTTTATAACATGTAAATTATACTTCAGCTTTGAAACTTGTTAAAATAATCACAATGGCTGTTATCACAAAAAGCAACAAGGTATCATGTGCCTCTTGACAAAACACATCACTGCTATGAAATAGTCACACACCATTTAAGGAGAGACTACATCTAATAAAGGCATCATTACATAATTTCATTCTTGTGCAAACATCACAGCCCAGCTGTATTACTCAGTTGGCTGAGTGTTGACTTATGAACCAGGAGATCACGGTTCCATTCCTGGTCAGGGCACATGCCTGGGTTGCTGGCTTGATCCCCAGTGGGGGGCGTGCAGGAGTCAGCCAATCAATGATTCTCTCTCATTATTGATGTTTCTATCTCTCTCTCCCTCTCCCTTCCTCTCTGAAGTCAGTAAAAATATATATTCAGCCCTAGCTGGTTTGGCTCAGTGGATAGAGCGTCAGCCTGCGGACCAAAGGTCCAGGGTTCGATTCCGGTAAGGGGCATGTACTTTGGTTGCAGGCTCCTCCCCAGTCCTGGTCCTGGTTGGGGCGCATATAGGAACAACCAATCAATGTGTTTCTCTCACATCACTGTTTCTCTCTGTTTTTCCCTCTCTCTTCCACTCTCCCTAAAAATCAATGGAAAAATATCCTCAGGTGAGGAGTAAAACACACACACACACACACTTGGAAAAAAAACAGTGTAGCCCTGACCAGTTTGGCTCGGTGGATAGAGTGTCGGCCTGCGGACTCGAGTCCCGGGTTCGATTCCAGTCAAGGGCATGTAACTTAGTTGCAGGCACATACCCAGTAGGGAGTGTGCAGAAGGCAGCTGATCAATGTTTCTCTCTCATCGATGTTTCTGGCTCTCTGTCCCTCTTCCTTCCTCTCTTTAAAAAAATCAAGAAAAAAACATCGTAGAGTGCACAAACACAAACCTAGATGGCACATGGCCCACTTCACACTTCGCTACATAGTATATAGTCTATTGCTCCCAGGCGACAAACCTGTGCAATGTTATTGTACAAAACAACACAAGATAAATCAAGCACAAGAGAAAAGGATGCAATTAAGAGATTCAGTAAGCACCAGATGTATGAGGCTGTTGCAGGTGTAACGTGATATATTATAGTACAGCAAACTTTTTTTTCTAAGTAGAAAGAATACCCTCTAAAACAGTGATGGCGAACCTATGACATGTGATTCAGAGGTGACACACGAACTCATTTTTTTGGTTGATTTTTCTTTGTTAAATGGCATTTAAATATATAAAATAAATATCAAAAATATAAGTCTTTGTTTTACTATGGTTGCAATATCAACAAATTTCTATATGTGACACGGCACCAGAGTTAAGTTAGGGTTTTTCAAAATGCTGACACGCCGAGCTCAAAAGGTTTGCCATCGCTGCTCTAAAATAACACAAAAAGTAAGTACATAAACCAGTAACATGGTCACTTATTATAATTGTAAAGTATTATGTACTGTACATAATTGTATGCCATACTTTTTTAATCTTCACCCAAGGATATGTTTTTATTACATGAGACAGACAGACACATCAATGTGAGAGAGAAACATCAATTAGTTGCCTCCCATATGCGCCCCAACCAGGGATAGAACCCAAAACCTAGGTATGTGCCCTGACCAGGAATCGAACCTGCAACCTGTTGGTGTGCGGGACAATGCACCAACCAACTGAGCACCCTCGGGGCAGGGTTATATGCTATATTTTTATATGATTGACAGTGCAGTAGATTTACACCAGTATCACTTCAAAGCCATTAATAATGTGTTTCACTTAAATGTAAGGATAGCCATGACATCACTAGGCAGTAGAAATTTTTCAGCTCACTTATAATCTTACTAGAGGCCCAATGCACAAAATTCATGGAAGAGTAGGCCTTCCACCAGCTGCTGGCACCAGCTTCCCTCTGGCACTTGGCACCCTGGCTTCCCTCCAGCCACCAGCAGGCACCGGGACCCGGGCTTCCCTCATAGCCCTGACTTCGTCCAAAAGGTTGTCCAGAAGGATGTGCGGTCTAATTAGCATATTACGCTTTTATTATTATAGATAGGACCACCGTAGTACATCAATCTATCGTTGACCAAAATATTATGCTGCACATGACTCGTTTTGCAGGGAGGAATCTAATTTGAATCTGACCACACCTCTAGATTTAACTATCAATTTACAGGAATTATAGGGGACAAAGGAACAAGTTAAATAAGACCACAGAAGTTCAATCAGCACCCTGGCTGGGTGGCTGAGTTGGTTGGAGTGCCATCCCAATACACCAAGGTTATGGTTTGATAGGGCACATACAAGAATCAGACAATGAATGCATTAAGGGCAACAATAAATCGATGTTTAAAAGAAAAAGAAATACAATCAGCAAAATACAGAAACCACTGTGGAGCTCAGCTGGCACGGCTCAGTGGTTGAGCATTGACCTAGAGCATCAACCTATGAACCAGGAGGTCACTGTTCAATTCCCAGTCAGGGCATATGCCCAGATTGCGGGCTCAATCCCCAGTGTGGGGCATGCAGGAAGCAGCTGATCGATGATTCTCTCTCATCATTGATGTTTCTATCTCTTCCTCTCCCTTCCTCTCTACAATAGAAATATTTTTTTTAAAAGGGAGGGAGCGAGGGAGGGAGGAACCACTGTAGAAATCTAAAGAACCATCCAACTTCTTCAACAAATTGCAAGAAATAAAAGTAAGAGAATAGCCCTGGCCAGGTAGTTCAGTTGGTTTAAGCGTCATCCCCATATGCCAAGATTGCAGGCTCAATCTCTGGGGGCACATACAAGAAGTAACCAATGCCCAGCCTGCGTGGTTCAACCTCTGAGGTTGAGCGACAACCTATGAACCAGAAGGTCAGGTTTCAATTCCCTGTCAGGGCACATGCCCGGTTGCAGGCTTCATCCCCAGTAGAGGGCCTGCAGGAGGCAGCCAATCAGTGATTCTCTCATCACTGATGTTTCTAACTCTCTCTCCCTCTCCCTTCCTCTCTGAAATCAATAAAAATATATTTAAAAAAGCAACCAATGAATCCATAAATAAATGCCACAACATTTGGGAAATATAATGAACAACATAAACTGATGAACAAAAATAGAGCCAGAGGGAGGAAAAATATTCTAAAATATAATAGAAGTAATCCTGTTATTTGCAGATTTTTAATATTTCCTACAACTTTTGTGGTATCATACTATGTTAGTACAGTTTTGGTAATATTATTGTATTAAAATCCTTTTATTCTTGAAATATTAATGTTTATTGCATGTGACATTATATTTAAAACCATTTTTCTTGAAATATTAAGGTTTACTGCATGTAACATTATTATATTCAAAATCGTTTTTCTTGGGGGAAAAAAACTTTTAAAAAATCCATGTTTCTCTCTCTCCCTCCCCCTCTCTAAAATCAATAAATAAATTTTAGAAAAAAAATTTTGTTTGTTTAATCCTCAGCCGAGGATATTTTTCCATTGATGTTTAGAGAAAGTGGAGGGAGAAGAGACAGAGAGAAACATCAATGTGAGAGAGACACATCGAATAGGCATTGCCTCCTGCACACACACCTGACAAGGGCTGGGGAACCTGCAACTGAAGTATGTGCCCTTGACCGGAATTGAACCTGGGACCCTTCACTCCGCAGGTCGATACTCTATCCACTGAGCCAAACTGCCTAGATCTATACCGCAATCATTTTAAATAATAAACCTCTATTAATTTAGTTTCATTTCTCATTCACTCTCTGGAGGTATTTCGTGAGATACTTTGTTTCTCAGTTGCTAATCACTGTGAAAATGAAATGTAGAAAAGAGATGCAGTTGAACTTTGGTTCTATTAAGTAAATATTACTCTTTTACCCCCCAACCCCCCCCCCCGTTTTTGGTTACATTAAATTGTGGTTATGATTTTTAAATGAGTCTTTATCTTTTAAAGATAATGCAAAATATAGATGATTGATACTAAATGTGGGGTTCTGTTTCAAAATAACAATGGAGAAAACTCCTCACAACTTTATACAATGCTGTCTTCCTATGCATTTTATAAATAAGAAACTGAAATTCAGAGACATTAATTTAAAAAGGCAGCATCATGCCCTGGTTGAGTGGCTCAGTTGATTGGAGCATTGTCCCATACACCTAAAGGCTGCAGGTTCAATTCCCAGTTAGGGCACGGAACTAGGTTGTGGGCTGGAGAAACATCAATGTGAGAGAGACACATCGAATAGGCATTGCCTCCTGCACACACACCTGACAAGGGCTGGGGAACCTGCAACTGAAGTATGTGCCCTTGACCGGAATTGAACCTGGGACCCTTCACTCCGCAGGTCGATACTCTATCCACCGAGCCAAACCAGCTAGGGCTAAAAATTTTTTTTTAATAGTAAAAGACTCTCAGGAGGTTTATCAACCCATCAAAATATATAGGCCTTAGCTGGATCCAGTTTTAAACAAACTCTTGTTGCGGGGGGGCTCTCACATTTTTGAGACCTTTAGGAGTTTTAACAATGACTGGCTGGCTCAGTTGATTGGAGCATTGTCCCATACACCTAAAGGCTGCAGGTTCAATTCCCAGTTAGGGCACGGAACTAGGTTGTGGGCTGGTTCCCCAGTTGAAGGCAACCAATCAATGTTTCTCTCACATCGATGTTTCTCTCTCTTTCTTCCTCTCTCCCTTCCACTCTCTCTAAAAATTAATGAAAGCACATCCTCGGGTGAGGATTTTTTTTTAAAAAGGCAGCAGCATGACTTCATTTGCAAGAGAATTTTTTTAAAAAAGCTAATCAGCCCTAATCGGTTTGGCTCAGTGGATAGAGCGTTGGCCTGTGGACTGAAAGGTCCCAGGTTCAATTCTGGTCAAGGGCATGTACCTTGGTTGCCGGCACATCCCCAGTAGGGGGTGTGCAGGAGGCAGCTGATTGATGTTTCTCTCTCATCGATGTTTCCAACTCTCTATCCCCCTTCCTCTCTGTAAAAAAATCAATAAAATATATTTTTAAATAAATAAAATAAGCTAACCACATTGTTATACATACCTGACAAATGGGGAACACAAAAGCAGACTATTGACAAAAAAATATGTTAAGACATTCTTCACCAAACCTTCATCTAGAAGAACTGTTGGGAAATAGCTTGTAAGCCCCTAAATGTAGTGCCACTCAAAAATTGAAGAGGAATCAGCCCTAGCCAATTTGGCTCAGTGGTTAGAGCGTCAGCCTGTGGACTGAAGGGTCCTGGGTTCGATTTCAGCCAAGGGCACATGCCCGGGTTGCGGGATTGATCCCCAGTGTGGGGCATGTAGGAGGCAGCTGATCCATAATTCTCTCTCATCATTGATGTTTCTATCTATCTCTTCCTCTCCCTTCCTCTCTGAGAACAATAAAAATATATTTTTTAAAAACTGAAGAGGAATCATATCATGCACACTCACCTTAGTATAAATAACTGGGTATGCTAGCCAAAAAGAGAAATAATAATAATAATAATAATAATAATAGTGCCAGCAATTCTGCTTGCCACTTTCCATTCAGTGAGGACTTGCTCCTGAATGAGCCTAAGATGGGAACCAGACACAATATTCCCCTCGATTAGTCTTCCTCCCCTTAAGCCTCTCAGTACCTGCCTCTCACAGAGTACACTTCACAGTGCACAATGACTACATTCTTCAAGTATCTATTTGTGCAACACAGTCGCTAAAGGTAACCTAAGTACTTTATCTGGTTTAGGACCAAAGAAAGAGTAACAAGTTTCAAAGCTGAAGGAAAAACTGAGTCTGCTGGATTTACTGAGAAACAGGCCTGCCATCTCCATAATTGCAACTTCCTAAGCAATTTTTAAGGATGAATTTGATCGCATGCAATAGTCTGACTTTAAAATGACTCCACATGAGCTACTCCACTCCCTAAGAAAGCCAGGACAAGCACTAATTGATACCTGTTGTTTCCCAGCACTAGACTGTACAAGGACAAAAGGTCCCTCTCTTTCTCTCTTACACACACACAGAGACTTACTGAGGTCCCTGCCCTGTGCTGATCTGTAGTACAATCTGTTCAGATCGTTCCTGACGACCTACAGAGTAAGTCAGTAAGACAACTCCAAAACAAAGCTTGTTTACCCAGGAAAGCTCTGAGGAGCAGCTAATGATACAGCCACCTGAAAGCTTTCTCCGCAAGCAATCCAGCGCCAGCTTGGGAAAAGAACGTTTGGTTTTTCTGGTTTTAAGACGAAGTGTGCAAAAAAACACACACACCAATAAACATCACATCCCCCTGCTAGAGGCTGAACAAAGGCTTGGCGGCCTCTGCCTGCGATGGGAAAGGAAGCAGAAGCACGTTAGAAGAGATGGCAGCCACTCGGAAGAGGGTCTTCTCCACAAACGCGCACGGTCGGTGGTCGCCGCCGCCGCCCTCCTCGGCCTTCCCCCCGAAGTGTCAGAAGGCACTACCCTGAACTGAACCTCGGTAACACCACCCGCGGGGGCCAGGCCTGAGCGTCGGCTCCTCGGGAGCCACAGCTCCGGCTCATAAAGCCTTAGCACGGCCGGGAAGGTGGCGAGGCCACAGGAACCCGAGGGGGGCGGGGGGGGGGCCGCCTGCAAGGTTCCAAACTCGGTCCTTTCTTCTACTCAACGGCCGTCACCATTCGCCTCCGGTTCTGGATGACCCACCCACTTCACACTCCTCCCTCCCCTCCTCCTCCTCAGCCCTCCCCGCTTTTTGTGCAAAGGAATTCAAATTGCAGGCCGTAGAGTAGGGGCAGACAGACCTAAGTTCGAAGCCACACCACCGACTAGCCACGGGGCTCTGCATGAATCACTTGGCCTCCGGCACGCCTCAGTCTGCCTACCCCGTAAAATGGCTTTAACAACAGCATACACCTCGGCAGACTGCAGTGGAGGAGCCTATTTCAGGTGCTTTGTAAAGTCCTGGCACACGTCCCTGGAGTATTATTGCCCTGCGGAAGAGTCTGTTTACATTACTACTATCCCATGGGCCTCTTTCTGGTCTCGCTCACCCTGCCTCTCATCACTCCCCGTTCTCCTTCCTCCCACAGGCCCAGAGGGCCCCCCCACACCCTCTGGCCGCCCGTTCCTCTCCGGTCGGCGCGGGCCCGCTTACCCTGACAAGGCAGGCCCGCGAGAGCTGGCGGGCTGGCTGGCGGACTCCGCGGGAGCGGCGGTTGCGGCCCCTGACCCGGCGCTCTCTTCCCTCTGCCCCGGATCTGTTCCTAGGATCCAGCTGGCCAGCGAGATGGGCGCCCTCCTACGCAGAGCGGCCTTACGTACCGCCCACCAAACACCCTGGCTGTGCCACTCTACCCACCTGGTCCTCCCAACTCGCCTGCTCCCTTCGCGTCACTCCCGACGCGCGCGCGCCTGGCAATGCCTCCTCCTCCCCTCCGGCGCGCCCCAGCTACAGCCCCACCGCTGAGCTCGCGGGAGAAAGCGCGCAGGCGCAAAGCTAAGAAAATGGCGGAGCGGTGTGGCCTGGGAGGAGGCGTGCGGAACACAGCCGCCCTGGGTCTTCGCGAGATAAGTCGCGCTGACTCAATTTAATCTTGATCCCAACTCCTCCGTTTTGGTTCTCCTTCCCTGCAGCAGGGAAGGGGCGTGGTCTCGAATTAGCCCTTCCTTGGTGGGCGGGGCCTGGATGGACCAAAGGAGGTGGCCCACCAGACCACATCCCAAATTAGAACGCTTACTTCTCCCTAGTTTGAAGGATCTTCACATCTTTGGTAGGATCGGATTTGGGGGGAAAGTTGGTGGGGCGTGATCCTGACGTTTCACTCTGTACTGATGGGCTTCCCTGAACCCCTCACAAAGGATCTACCTTACGGTCTCTTTCGGGCAAACAGTTATTAGGGGTGGAGCAGCACCCCCAAACCGAGCGTGGGCGACGTCCGCCGAGGCCCGCCTCCCTCCTCCCAGCCTATGGGAGCCGGACGAGCAATGTTACCATAGCAACGGGCCCACCAGGGCCTACTCGAGTTACAAAGAGCACGCGGACTCCCCTGGGGGAAGCTGGGGCGGGCCCGGCGTGACCAGCGGACGCGAGGCGGGCTCCGCAGGTTTCCATGGCGAGAGCGAGGGCCCGAGGCCTGGCCTTGGAGGTCCCTGAATTCCCAATAAATCCCGTTGGGAAAGGTTCTTTGCTAACGCCAGGCCCCGGGAGCGGTTAGCGGGGCCGGGGTGCCTCGCTGCCGGTGGCCTCCAGCGGGGGCAGGACGACCGAGCGCTGACATCCCGCCCGCGGCCACCATTCCCGGTTCCTGAGAGGAGACGAGGACGCCAAAGCCCCGCGCTGGTCCTGGAGGCCTTCACACCCACCGAGCCACCGGGCCTCCCCACGTGTAAACATTTCCCTCCAAGGGAAGTCTCAGAACCTTCCTTCCATTTCCAAGGCCGGGCGCAGAGCGGGCCTTCAGCCGCCGTTTCCAGAGTGTATCACAGGCACTTCCGGGACCCTTCACCGCAAGTGAGTGTCGCCTCCTTGTCTGTAACAGAGATGAGTAGCTATCTCGCAAGGTGGTTGTACTAATAAATGGGAAATGTGTGTGTTCAATGACCGTTCCTGGTGGTCCCTGTTAACCCCGGGCCGGGGCTGTTAGCGGTGCTGCAGACGTGATGGAGCAGCCGGCGGGGTATCACAGGCACTTCCGGGACCCTTCACCGCAAGTGAGTGTCGCCTCCTTGTCTGTAACAGAGATGAGTAGCTATCTCGCAAGGTGGTTGTACTAATAAATGGGAAATGTGTGTGTTCAATGACCGTTCCTGGTGGTCCCTGTTAACCCCGGGCCGGGGCTGTTAGCGGTGCTGCAGACGTGATGGAGCAGCCGGCGGGACGCTCCCTCCCCTGGTCCCCGGGGTGCCCGGTGCCCTTTGGCCCGCCTACGAGGCTCAGGAGAGGAGAGCAGAGGAGCAGGCTTCACAGTCCTTGCTTGGAATTTTGTTTTTTCCTGCAGCTCAGGCCTGTTGTGCACTGAAACAATCAAACAGGAAACATCTCCACCCCCCGCACACCTTCACCTAGATTCTAGATAGAACATGGTGTTTATTTCTGAGGTTATTTACTGAAGATAAATGTAAAACAGAAAACACAGATGGCTTGTATTGCAGGAGGTGCTGGAGTGTTTGTTGTGAACAATGGATTTTTTTTTTGCTGCACTCAGGCTAGTTCAAAATTAGAACAAAGTCACTGATGGTCTTTGGGAGAAAGGCCCCAAACAAATGGGAGGGCAGTTGGGGAATATTTGCACTGGTACAATGTTATATTTATTTAAAATTATATATATATGTATATATATATATATTGCTTTTGAACTACAAAGTATAGAAAGTAAGGCTTAATCATAATTTTTCAGCTGGGAGGTTATAGGTTAAAGAAAATGGAGAAACACTCGTTGTAAATGGATCTCCCTAAGACCCAGTCAGGGCGCTATCCTTGGCCAGCTAGGCTTTGTGTTATTCCCAGTCCGAAGTAAAGCTAAAAGGGTGCGTTTCTTAAAGTGTAATGTGTGTGGCAAGATAAAATGTAATAAAAACGGGTTTGAAATGTTTTGGAAATGGGGAGGAAGGTAAATGCGCCCAGGCGCCCAGCACCGTGTAAATCACCCTCTGCGCCCAAGTCTCAAACATTTATTATAGATGCCAGTCAACTGACTAGTCCCACTGTCACAGCTCCCTCCACCCCGCCTTCAAAGTAAACAAGGTCTGTCACTGTATAATGTCCTTTATCAGATAATATATTTATCTTTACATTCCACTGAAAAATGCACCCAGCTGGCATTTTTTTTCTTGGTATCTGGGGTTAACTTCCTGTTTTCACAGTATGTTGTCCCTGTTTTTCTACATAATAGAAAACCCTTCTTCTGACTTGAAAATTATCAACACATCATCAGACTTCTCCTGAATATAAGGCAGATATCGTATTTCATGACTATGCATTTGAGTATTATTTTGATCTTTTGATTACAACCTGAAAAACCTTCAGATCTCTGCTGAGATCAGTTTATTTTTTTAATCCAGAAATAGATATCAAATCTACTTTATTCATATCTCATTTGATTTTCTTTGACGTTAAAGTCTTCTAAAGTAACACTTCAGAATCTACTAGCAATAATAAGAATGCATCCCCCTTATTTGATGGAAAGTAATTAAATAATTTAAGGTCACCCAGCTCCCAGAGATAAGACCAGGATTTGAATCTTCTAATATGAGATTAGGAGTTTATCCAGGTTTGTTTATGGGCCATTTGATCAGGGCCGAACCCCAGGCTGACACTGGAGGGTACACTGGTGAATGAAATAGACATGGTTCCTGGCCTTGTGCAACTTGACATTTGGTGTCAGGGAGGACAATAGAGCAAGTAAATAAGCATTGAGTAATGATCAAAAGGATAATGAGAAACTGATAACTATCATGAAGGAAACTAATGGGGTGAAGTGACAGAATAACTGGATTGGGGGAAGATAGGCGGAGTTACTTAGGTCAAAGAAGACCTCTCTAGGAAGATGCATGTAGGCAGAGATCAGGGCGGGATCAGAGAGAAAGGGGGGCATGAGGAATGGGAGCAGTAAGTTTCAGGCAGAGGGAAACTGAGTTTTATGTGTAAGAGGTAAAGGGAGGCCTGGGCGGCTTCGGAGAGGTGAAGCAAAGACAAAGTAGTTCAAGGTGAGGTTGGAGAGGAAAACAGAGACCCCAGGTGAGCCAAAATGTGGAGGGCTTTAGAATTATACTCTTGAAAGGGCACTGGGAAACCCAGGAGAATTTTCCTGACCTGGTTTATGTTTTTAAAGATTATTTTGACTCTTACAGAAGAATGGAGTAAAGGCAAAAACATTTAACTTTTTTTTTAAATTACACTAAATTTGATTTTTTTTAAAAAAATCCCAGTTATGGTAAGTGTTGCCTATGGAAATATTAAGTAACAATTTAGGTAAGTTTACTAGGTGATTCTGATTGAGAAATAATTAACTACATCCTTTTTTATTATTATTATTAATTTCCGAGAGGAAGGGAGAGGGACAGAGAGAAACATCAATGATCAGCTGCCTCCTGCACACCCCCACCTGGGGATCAAGCTTGAGTGGAATCAAACCTGGGGCCCTTCAGCCTGCAAAGCTGATGCTCTATCCACTGAGCAAATGGTCAGCAAACTGCAGCCCCTTGAGTGTGGCTCTTCCACAAAATACCACACGCGGGCGCGCAGGTAAAGTGCGATTGAAACTTCGTGGCCACACTCAAGGGGCCAAAGAGCCGCACGTGGCTCGCGAGCCACAGTTTGCCGACCACTGCACTGAGCCAAACCAGTGAGGGCAACTACATCCTTTTGATTATTGTTATTGTGGAATTCTCCAAAG
This sequence comes from Myotis davidii, assembly GCF_000327345.1. Classification (NCBI taxonomy): domain Eukaryota; kingdom Metazoa; phylum Chordata; class Mammalia; order Chiroptera; family Vespertilionidae; genus Myotis; species Myotis davidii. The sequence continues at coordinate 4,708,525 of NW_006292696.1, read as the reverse complement.
CTGCTAACTGAATATTCAGTACTTTACAAAGAAGAAAGTTCATCCCTGCTATAGAACCCTTCCTGTAGGTAGGCAAATAAAAATATAGGCCAGTGCAAAGAGTTAAAAATAAAACTTGTGCCAAACCGGTTTGGCTCAGTGGATAGAGGGTCATCCTGCGGACTGAAGGGTCCCAGGTTCAATTCCGGTCATGTACCTCGGTTGCGAGCACATCCCTACTGGGGGTCGTGCAGGAGGCAGCTGATCGATGTTTCTAACTCTATCCCTCTCCCTTCTTCTCTGTAAAAATTCAATAAAATATATATTTTTTAAAAAAGTAAAACTTGTCTTTCGGGACTCTGTAGTCAGTTTTAAACCTCTCTTCCCTTCCTCTCTCCCAATCCCTGGTATTACATACATCAACCCCAGCATCTCTCTTGTCACAGCCAGATCCGTGATTTTTTTTATATGACCAGTATTGAGAATCTTCTGAACTTCTCTAACATTCTGTAATGTTCTGGAAACAATGGGACCCAAAGGCTTCAGAATATCTCGGAAGTTTCTAACCAGATGTGTTTGTTTGGGGCTTGGGATAGGGGATGTATTCCAGGAAAATTTAAACACAGTTTAAAATCTCAACTCCACATTATCAGACATTAGAACTGGGAGGGGCCTCAGAGATCCACTAACCCATCGGTTCTCAACCTGTAGGTCGCGACCCTTTTGGCGGTTGAACAACCCTTTCACAGGGGTCGCCTAAGACCATCGGAAAATACATCTATAATTACATATTGTTTTTGTGATTAATCACTATGCTTTAATTATGTTCAATTTGTAACAATGAAACTGGGGGTCACACACATGAGGAACTGTATTAAAGGGTCACGGCATTAGGAAGGCTGAGAACCACTGCACTGACCCATCTCACTCATTGTACAAATGAGGCAACAGACTGAGAGGCAGAGCTCACCAAGCTGGTGGTGTCTGCTCTCAGGTGGAACTCAGACCTGCCTCTTGCAGAGTCTCGGGACCCCTCAAGAGCACTTCATGGACGTGGCCAGGTTGCTCAGTGGGTTAGAGCATTCCCTCATATGCCAAGGTTATGGGTTTGATCCCTGGTCAGGGCACATACAAGAGTCAACCAAATTGCCTTAACTGGTTTGGCTCAGTGGATAGAGCGTCAGCCTGCGGACTCAAGGGTCCCAGGTTCAATTCTGGTCAAGGGCATGTTGCAGGCACAACCCCAGTAGGCAGGAGGCAACTGATTGATGTTTCTAACTCTCTATCCCTCTCCCTTCCTCTCTGCAAAAAAAATCAATAAAATATATTTTTAAAAAAATCAACCAATGAATACATAAATAAGTGGAATAATGAATCAATGTTTCTTCCCCCCACCCCCACTCTCTTCCTCTTTCCAAGTTTAAAAAAAAAAAATGTCTGCACATGGCTAGTGAACAATAAATGTTTGTGCTTGACGGTGATGCTTGGAGCATTATAAAGTAGAAAGAAGTGTGGAATAATGTTACATGAGAGCAACTAGATTAAGGTGGGCCTTGGAAGTCAGGTAGCAAAATTTGATCAGTATACAAGATAGACTTGTTGAACCAGGGAATATATACATTACATAAATACCTGGGATATTGAAAAACAATATGGGTACCTCTGAAAGGAAAGATGAGGATAAACATGAACAAGTTGTACAAAATGTAATTTGTGACCAAGCATTCATGGTCCTTTATTAGCCAAATAGAGCATGACACATCTATACAATGGGGCGGCATGCAGCCATTAAAAAGAATGTGCTATCACTTCAAGGTACTATATGAAACAATTTCCACGTGTGAGTGTTAAATCGAAAAAGCAAGGAGCAGAACTAACACACCTGTGTATAAGGTTTCTAAAGAAGAGAGGCAGACATGTTTGTATTTACATAAACAAGCCATGGACAGATAGAAAAAAACACTGGGTTGGGGAGAGGGAGTGAAAAAAGACTTTTTCCTGTCCACTCTTTTGCCCCTTTTGTATTTCGTATGAGATGCACATATTGCCTATTCAAAAATAATTTTTAGAAATTTAAAAAAAATAAAAGCTCGGTTCCTTTTCAAAGGTGCTCACCCATTCATTTCATGGATCCTGGATCCTAATTTCACCTGTTTCAATCAACATGTAAACTTCACCTCTCCAGGCGCCCCTTAGTATAAGCACATGCACCTCTTCTCCCTTGCCTGCCCTCCCCAGCAATAACAAGTTAAAAGAGAGAGAGAGAGTGAGCTTCTCTGCTCCATGTAACCTTTTATCTACTTGGACTGCCTGCCTTCTGCTTTCCACATCTCTTACTCAAACTGCCTCCTATGGGACAGCAACATTTTCTTAAGTTGAGGAAGATGAAGAAAGTTTCTAAAAAGAAAACAAAAGCCCAAAGTTTGGCCAAGTGCCCTCTTTCAAGCTCCTGCCTGACTACCCACCTCCTCTGGGCTTAAAGGAGGTGTTGTTTGGCAAGAAGGGCACTTTTTGTCTCCAGTCTACACGGACGCAGGCTTTTTTCTCTTGTCACGTGCCTGGCTCAAGCCAGTGGGCTGCTGTGTAACGTGATCTCCAAGGCCAGCCTCCTGACCCACTCCAGTTACAAAACAGGGTTAGGCGACTGCAGCCGCCTGGGCAGGGGCTGAAGGGGAAGAGAAAGCAGCCCTGAGCTGTGGCCGGGACATTGGAGGAGCTGGGAAGCAGCCCACTGCAGAGGTGAGTGGGAACTGCTGGGGAGGGAAGTTCTTGCCAAAGTCAAGACCAGTCCAAGTTCATTTAAAGAAAAGGCAAGCCTGCCCTAGCCGGTAGCGCAGTGGATAGAGCGCCGGCCTGCAGATTGAAGGGTCCCAGGTTTGATTCCAGTCAAGGACACTGGCCCTGGTTGCAGGGCCCCCAGTAGGGGGCGTGCAGGAGGCAGCTAATCAGTGACTCTTCCTTGATGTTTCTTTCTCTCCCTTTCCCTTCCTCTCTGAAATCAATAAAAAGATTTTTTTTTTTTTTTTTTAAAGGAAGGAAAAGGCAAGCCCTGACCAGTGTGGCTCAGTTGGTTGGAGCGTCGTCCCATACACCAAAAAGGTTGCAGTTTCGATTCCTCGTTAGGGCATAAACCTAGGTTTCAGGTTCCATCCCGGTCGGGGTATATAGGGGAGGCAACCAATTGAGATCAATGATCTCTCATATCAATGTTTTTCTCTCTCTGTTTTTCTCTAAAAACCAATAAAAACATATCCTCAACTGAGAATTAGAAAAAAAAAAAAAAGGCAAAATACATTCTCACGTTTGATACCTCCTATCCTCTCCACTCAAGATCTGTGTCGGAACAATGTCCCAGAATGTTTTCTTCCCTCCTTCCTTCCTTCTTTATAATTAAATAATTTTTAAAATGTTTGAGGCAAGATTGGTTTATAACATTGTTTCAGGTGTGCAACATTATACTTCAACATCTGAATATACTGCATCATGCTCACCTCAAAAGTCAAGCTTCCAGCCATCACCATGCAGTTGACCCCCTTTCCATTTTGCCTTCCTCCAGCCCCTTCCCCTCGGGTAACCACCATCTGTTGTCTGCTTCTGTAGGTTTGCTTTTCGTTTGTTTTGTTGTTGTTTGCTCATTTGGTTTTGGTTTTATAGCCCACATATGAGTGAAATCATATGGTGTTTGTCTTTTCCTATCTGACTTCTTTTACTTAGTGTAATACTTTTAAGGTCCATCCATGTTGTCATAAATGGCAGGATTTCACCTTTTTATGGCTGAGTAATGGTATATAGACCACATTTGCTTATCTTTGGTTGTTGATGGGCACTTAAGTTATTTCCATATCTTTTACAAAAAATTTTAATTTATTGATTTGAGAGAGAGAGGAAATAGAGAGAGAAACATTGATATGTTGTTCCACTTACTTATGTATTCATTGGTTGATTCTTGTATGTGCCTGACCAGGGATCGAACTCACAAACTTGGTGTATGGAGACAACACTCTAAACAACTGAGCTAACCAGCCAGGGCTATTTCCATATCTTGACTATTGTAAATAATGCTGCAATGAGCATAGGTGTGTAAATATTGTTTCAAATTAGTATTTCATATTCTCCAGGTAAATACACAGAAGAGAAATAGCTGGGTCACATGGTAATTTGAGGCATCTTCATACTGTTTTCCATAGCGGCTGCACTAATTTACAATCCCACCAGCAGTGCACAAGCGTTCTCTGTTCTCTGCATCGTCAACAGCATTTGTTATTTCTTGTCTCTTTGATGATAGCCATTCCAACAGGTGTGCAGTGATTCTCATTGTGGTTTTGATTTACATTTCCCTAGTAATTAATGATGTTGAACATCTTTTCATGTGCCTGTTAGCTATCTGTATGTCTTCTTTGCAAAAGTGCCTATTCAGGTCCCTTACCCTTTTTTTAAATACTTTTTTATTGATTTCAGAGAGGATGGGAGAGAGAGAGAGAAACATCAATGATGAGAGAGAATCATTGATTGGCTTCTTCCTGCATGCCCCCTACTGGGGATCAAGCCCGCAACCCAGGCATGTGCCCTTGACTGGAATTGAACCCAGGACCCTTCAGTCTGCAAGCTGACGCCCTATCCACTGATAGAGCTCCTAGCCCATTTTTTTGATTGGGTTTTTTGGTTGTTGTTGTTGTTGAGATGTTTGAATTCTTATATATTTTGATATTAACTGCTTATCAGGTATATGATTTGCAAATATCTTTTCCCATTCGTAGGCTGCCTTTTCAATTTGTTGGTGGTTTCCTTTGCTGTACAAGCGCTTTTTAGTTTGATGTAGTCCCATTTGTTTATTTTTGCTTTTGTTTCCCTTGCCATTGGAATTAAATCCACAAAATCATCGCTAAGTGATGTCCAGCAACTTAGCATCTGTTTTCTTGCATGTGTTTTATGGTTTCAGGTGTGACATTCAAGGCTTTAATCCATTTTGAGTTAATTTTTGAGGATGGCTGAAAGGCAGTCGTCTAGTTTCATTCTGCATGTGGCTCTTGGGACATTTGCTTAGTGCTAATGTCTGCGTCCTCTGCCTCTATTTGTACCATCTACCTCTTCTGTAGTCTTGTTTTGACAGCAACCGACAGGTAATCCTGTCTTACGGATTTGGGTTTGGCTTCTAGACCATGTTTAGGAGAAACTCCCAAGTCAGAACTCAAAAGAGGAAAATCTAACTGGAAGAGACTGGCAGGAAGCAACTGCGGTCGAATTGCTCCTCTCTAACCTGCCAGAGTCACCCAGAGGGACGGGGCCGATGACAACAGTCTTAAAATCTAAAGGCCCAACCATATCAAAGCTGTTTTGATGCTACATACTGAAATTCATCAATGGCTTGGTTTTAGAATTGCTAGTGGCCTGGTAGGACTAGGGCAGGCACTACCTGTCTGTGCTCTTCCAAGAACACATCCAGCCAGACAAAGTGTTCAGGAAGCCTGGCTTTTGCCAGAAACCATGGGCAGTCAGAACAGGTCAGTTCTGTTATCGAGGCTTAACACGGTTTCTGAATGAGAGGACTATGGTTAGTGTGTAGGCGGGAGTGAACAGCAGGCCCGGGATTTCAGGGTTCTCTTCCAGGCCTTTGGGACTTGGCAAGCAAGACAAGAGAGACAAGACGCCGGCCTGTGGGCTGCCTCAGTTTCGTGTGCGATTCCAACCAAATGTCTCTGGTTGGGATAGGAAGGTGCAATTCAGTTTGGTAAAACAGAAATGCTCTGAGCAGCAACTTCTGACCTTAGGAAGGAAAATCATGAGTACAGGGAAAGGTCCTGAGATGTCCAATAGCAAATGTTGGACACCTTCTGACTGCAAAGAAGCAATGCTTTTCATTCATTTCTCCTTCTTTTATTTATTCAACACCTACTTCCCGGGTACGTGCTACTGGCCACGCCTGTGCTTGGTGCTGAGGATACAGTAAACATGACAGGCAGGCGTTCAGCCTCCCGGCCGCGCAGTCGGTGGCAGTAATGGCTAAAACTGTCCAGAGGGAGTTGTTTTGTCTCAGAATTTGGACTTTCCCTTCAGGCATTTCATCATCTTGAATGAATATCTTTTTCCTTAAAAGCCTCGCTTAGGCCCAGACCATGGTTACAGCAGCTCCTGAAAACCCTCTTCACCAGAGGCTGTAAGCGGTGTAATCGCATTTCAGGTCAGTCTCAGCCCTGGAAGCCCATTGCTGGGCTTGTTCTAAGAATGCAAACAGCCACCTGGACCGGTTTGGCTCAGTGGATAGAGCGTCGCCCTGCGGACTGAAGGGCCCCAGGTTCGATTCTGGTCAAGGGCATGTACCTTGGTTGCGGGCACATCCCCAGTAGGTGGTGTGCAGGAGGCAGCTGATCGATGTTTCTCTCTCATCTTTGTTTCTAACTCTCTGTCCCTCTCCCTTCCTCTCTGTGAAAAATCAATAAAATAAATTTTAAAAAAATGCAAACAGCCTAAAATAATGCCAGGAGTCCCAGTCCCCATGTCAGCAGCCCTCCCCCTGTGTCATCTCCCTCTTACGAAACACAAATGTGTGTTATTCCAAAATCACATGTAGCACTACGCAAAGCGTGTGGAGGCCTGCATTTTGCCAGGAACTGTGAAGTTCCCAACAAGTCAGTTCTGCTGTGTGGGTCTATCTCCTTAGCTACAGAAAGGTGATCCACGAGGTCTTTTCTCTCTCTCTGTTTCCTCTAAGGTAAATAATTGTAATAATTTCACAAGATGTACACAAGAAACCTTGCACTTTCACATAGATATAACAAATCTCAATACTTATGAAATGGGAACCGTTATTAACCATGCAGAATATCAGGAACAATCAGGAATATCTGGAAGAATCAGGACAAAACTACACTCTCTCTACTCCTCCCACCCTCACCCCATCCCTGCCCTGTGTTCAGATCCCTCAGGTCACGGACATCAGTTGCAGCCTCACTGTGTCCTTTATCTAGATTGGGGGATTCTGCAGTAAAAAGCTTGCACAGTCAGAATCATCTGCTTTTGAAAGAAACACACTAAAAAGTACCTAATTTGGATAATCTCACAATACATATCCAATTCCCTTTAAGAAGGAATCAATTCATGGTTATAGAGTATCAGAATACTTATTTTTAGTGCATTTCATTTCTTTCTCTTCCCTGAATGAATTCTCATTATAAATCCTATTTCATAATCTCCTCCGATATATTTATCACTTGGAAAATCTAGGTTATATAGTGTTACTTTATTAAATAGGGCACAAAGCACGTCTTCTTTATCTTTGTATCTCCTGTGCCTAGCATTGTAGCTAGCTCACAATAAATGATTCTTAAAAGGATGGTTAATATTTTAGAGAAACATGGTCTATTTTCCCTTTGGTATTAAAGACACACAATATCTAATACACTGTTCATGGCTAAGAGGGGCTGATCTCATTCCTTTGTGTCCCTTTAAAATCCTGATGCCTACCTCACATTCACTCACATCAGCACTTTGTATACTTTTTGCAGACTCCGTCGGTATAATGAGCACTGGATCTAAATAACTGTGATCTGAAGTTGAATGCTGAATATCTCGAGGCCTCCTTTTCTTCAGATGGAAAATGGGGGCATTAGAATAAATGAGCTTAAGACAACTTCTAGTTCTTAGATGAGGGAATCTGAAAGAATTTAAAAAGTAGAGAAAAAGTCAGAGAGGACACAATAAAAATGTGATTATAGTACCTTAACATACTAAATATTTAATAATTGTTGTTGATTTCGTTTTCCAAAGTTTCTAACTTGAGCACTACCAGGGGCCAACAATATTAAGGAACTTCTCTGTCCGCTGTGAGGTCTCCCCTAGAATCTTTCTGACTGACTCTCTTCACTTAAAACTGAAAACATGTCTGCAGACAGGTAGGGAGGTACGGAAACCAAGCTGCCTCGGCATAAAATATTCAGCAGAATGACAGGACTGAGTAGCTCAGAGAGTCTCCGACCTAGCTAAGGTTCTTGGGAGAGAGCCTGTGGGCTATTGGCTTTGCCAGAGAACAAATGTCAGGTTAGGAAATACTCTGGCTGCCTTCTGATGGTATCAGATGCCAAGAGATAATCGCCGTGACTCCTCCGACCAAGTGGGCCTTCCACCATCCGAAGATAAGCAGTCACTTTCCCTCTGGCCAGGAGGTTTGGGCGGAGCAGAGGGTTCCAAGGTCAAATTGATATCTTAGCCCCTCATCACTCCATCTCAGCAACACTCAGTTTTCATAACATGGACTTGACAAACATCCACGCCCTGCCCTGTGACATCAACCAGAGCTGCGGCCGCCTCCTCCCAGGGTGAAGGTCTTGGTGTACTTGCACCATTCTAGTCTCTCTTAGGTTTTGTTCTTAATTTTAATATGTGGTCCTGTTTATTTATACTTACTCCTCAGCTTCTGTTTCAGAAGTCCATTTCAAAAGAAGTGATAGCTTACAATAAAAGCTAATATATATCAGAACTGCAAATAAATAAAAACTGGAAACCATCAGGCACTCAATAACTACCTTTCATATTGCTCTGAGGGGGGTGGAAAGGCGTTGGGTTCCATAGAGAAAAGAACCAGTTGCTTTGCTGCTAATGCTTTGCTTTCAGACAACTTAAAATTGTTAACAAAAAGAAGGCGGGAGGAGGGGAAGAGGGAAAAGGAGGGGGAGGGGAAGGAATAGAAGGAAGAAGGAGAAAACAATTGCATGGCTCTTAATCATCATAGTTACCTTCCACAATCTAATGAAAGCCGTGGATCCTTCCACCCTGAAAAATGAGCACAGAAAAGCTGGCATACAATTTCAAGGGAGACAAAGACTTCTCAACGCCCTTCAGGAATTGAAAGTAATCTTGATTTAGAGTAAAGGGAGCGCAAATTACTGTACGACTCTTCAGTAAAATGTTTCCTATGAGTGGGCACTAAATTCGTTTAAAAATGTTTAAATGTTTCCGTAATTTTCTGAACAGGTAAAATATACTCATGGCACAGAATTCAAAATGGTAAAAAGATAGGCTTGCTTCTGCCCATCCCTCAGCTGCCCAGTTCGCCTCACCAGAAGCCACCATTGTTCTTCCAGTGCTAGTCTAATATTACGTGTATTATTTTATACGGACATAAACAGCATACAAATACACTCATGCACGGTTGCATATGTTCCACACATTGCTTTTTTCACTTAATATTTCTGAAGAGCCCACACAAAACTGCCTTATTTCTTCCATGGCTGCAGAATGTATCATTACTGGATTTATTTAACCAATCCTCTCTTGACGGAAGCTGAGGAGTAAGTTTCCAATCTCTAGCCATTAAAAACAATTTCACAATGAACACCTTGCACATATATATTTATATAATCTATAATAATAAAAGCATAATGTGCTAATTAGACCGGACGTCCTTCCTGACGACCTTCTGGACGAAGCCAGGGCTACGAGGGAAGCCTGGGTCCTGAGTGCCACAGGGAAGCTGGTGCCAGCAGCCGAGGAAAGGAAGGCCTACTTTTGCACGCATTTTGTGCATCAGGACTATAAATAGAAAAAAAAATCTGAAGAAGTATAATTGAGCATTAAATTTAACTCTGAGCTCTCTGGCAGCCAAAGCAAAACAGGTTGATGGGGGGTTTTGGCCAGGTGGCTCAGTTGATTAGTGTCATCCCAATATGCCAAGGTTGGGGGTTTGATCCAATGCCAGGGCACATACAAGAAGCAACCAGTGAATGCATAAATAAGCAGAACAACAAATCAATGTTTCTCTCTCTCCCTCATTAAAAAAAGGGGGGGGGGTGTTGGTGGAGTACTACCTATTTCTTTTTTCATTCCACAAGAAAGCATACCACTTCTTCCAAAGAGAAAAACTTACGTGCACTAGTTTCTTTGGGGGAACTAAATAATGGAATAAGGACGATCTTCCATTGCAGTTTTTATATTCATATGGCAGATTCTACATCTACCTTGCTTTAAAAAGAAAAAAAAAAGTATGGTCTAAAACCCAATCTGGGAGGGAAAGGGTCAGTGTTGAGATTTGAAACCATGTCTCCCAGAGCACGGAGAAAGCCTGAATGTGGCCCTTTTTAAAGATTCCTGAGGTGTGCCGGGTCTCCTGCCCTACTCAGCATTTCCTCAGCGGCGGCCCAGACCTTGAGCCCAGTGCTTTCATATGGACATTGGAATGATGGGTTGATGCATCTAGATAGGGGCTCCAGGGCTCCTTGCAGAGTAAATGCTCCATAAATCATCTCAGAAGGATTAGAGGAGCTTCTACAAGATCAAAGGTCATGTCTTAGTTGTTTCGCAAGCTCTTATCGAAGATAGTGGTGATAAGACGCTGGGAAAAGGCTAGGAATGAGTCTGACTTGTAAGTGAAGTTCCCATGGCGTGGCATAGCCAGGAGAGTCCTGGAAGCTTAAGACAGACAGACAGACAATCTCCTCAGCTTCCTGCCCAAACAGGATGCTCACCTCAACAGGATCAACAGAGCCGTTCCCACTCCCAGAAGCCCCGAGGGCGAAACCACGTGGAGTGAACGTTCTACCTGCAGGTGGTTTGCACACGTTCCTTCTCCATGTCTCTTCCAACTTGGTGTTTCCTTTAATATTTACGAACTTATTATGAAGACATCTGACAGGCTTATCCCCACAGGTGCCTAGCACTGCCTTCCTCATGCCTACTGGTCTGTGCTTCGGGGGCCCCAGGCAGCAGGCAGACGGCAGGATTGAAAGTGATCTGCCTCCCTCATCCCAGAATCCTGTCACTGCACAAAGTGTGGCTTGTCTGAATGGGGCCTTGTCCACCGGGACGATGTGGGCCAGACTCTGGACCGGGCCAACCGGAAGTGCCCTGGACAGTGGAGGTGGAGAAAAATCGTTATTCAAAGGAGACTTCTTACCCAGCCATTAGGGCTCAGTGGTTGTCAACCTCAGAACCAGAGGGAGAGAGAGAGAGAAACCTCAATGATGAGAGAGAATCATTGATCAGCTGCCCCTGCACACCCCATACCGGGGATCGAGCCCACAACCAGGGCATGTGCCCTGACCAGGAACTGACCTGGCAACTTCTCGGTGCCCAGGACAATCAACGCCCAGCCAACTGAGCCACACTGGCCAGGGCTCTTTCGTTAGTTTTCATGAGAACCCACAGGGAGGCAGAACTCCACAGCTACAAGCCACAACAGGTTCCCCTGCTCTCTTCCAGGCCACAGAGGGAGCTGGAGGAGGGAGCAAAGGCAGGCCCAGGTGGGGCTGGGTTGGGGTGGGGGGCTCAGGTGGGAGTTGGGCCAACAATGGCCAAACATTCAGGTGCCTTTTCTTAAATCAGATGCTATCTCCCTGGCTGGGCATCACCGTCCCAGCACTTCTCCCTGACAGGCTTCTCTCTGAGCTGCCTGCATCCCTCCTGCCAGCCTGTGTTCACCGTGGAGACGGTGAGAGCCTGCCTGGCACCTCCTCTGCTGTCCTAACTTTATAAGTCGCCATTCTCTCTTCCTTCCTGCCACCTAAGTAACATAAGAAATGTGGATCAAGGGAAGCGGTTTCCTGAGGTCCTAGCTGGTGAACATGCATCTAGGACAGTGGTTCTCAACCTTCCTGATGCCGCAACCCTTTAATACAGTTGCTCATGTTGTGGTGATCCCCAACCATAAAATTATTTTCATTGCTACTTCATAACTGTAATTTTGCTACTGTTATGAATCGTAATGTAAATATCTGATATGCAGGATGGTCTTAGGCGACCCTGTGAAAGGGTCGTTTGACCCCCAAAGGGGTCCCGACCCACAGGTTGAGAACCGCTGATCTAGGATCATAAAACCAGGTACCATCATCAAACACGGAAGAATGAAATGTCCTTAGAGATATGGGAAGCAGGACCCCGATCTTGGCTTTGCCATCTGTAAACTCTTGAGAGGTCCCCTAGCCTCCTCTGATGAGGTTCCTTCATCCTGGTCACATGGTGGGACCAGGTGATCACTCATGCGCCTCTTCAACCAGGTTATGACACTATTCAATAGGGACAATGACAAGTGTTGTGAGGCCCTGACCAGGTGGCTCAGGCGTTGGGAGAGTCTTCCGGTACACCTAAAGGTGGTGGGTTCAATCCCCGGTCAGGGTGCATATGGATGCTTCTCTCTCACATCTCGCAGCAGAGATCACATGGCTGAAAGACACTGGTGTTATTCCCATTTTATAGCTAAGGACAGAGATTTCTTCTGGACGAGAGAGAGTCATACTGAGGCAGAGAGTGAAGCTACTCAAAAAGAAGGATTTGTCACAGCCCGTATCTGAGAAAGCCTATTCCAGGCAAAGTCCCATTGGCAACCCCCTGATTCACATTACTGGTGCCCAGAGCAACCTTGTAAAACTTTTTTTTAACATTGATTTTAGAGAGAGAGGAATGATGGAGAGAGAGAGACATCAATTTGTTGTTCTGCTTATTTATGCATTCATTGTTTAATTCTTGTATGTGCCCTGACTAGTTATCCAACCACACCTTGGCTTATTGGGACGGTGTTCTAACCAACTGAGCTACCCGCCCAAAGCCCAGAGCAACTTTTTAAAACTCCCCAGGTGATTTTAATGAGTGGCCAGCACTAAAAATCACCGCTAGCCATTCCCCTGACTTTTCCGTTCCCTGCTTCCTTGGCCGCACGTGAAATGACATCCAGGCCCACCTGTGTTTTCTTATTGCAGATGAAGGGGGAAGCTGGACGTCAGCGCCATGACGAGAAGCCGAAGCAGGTAAACGCCAGCACCCACCCACCACACTGGGGAGGAAGCAGCCAGGGGCCCTCTCCATCCCCGCACTTGCTCATATCTGAGGTCTCCCGAGGTTTAGGGGGAACTGACACATGGCCGTGAGCTAATTTCAGTAGCTGAGCCAAGAGCAAGCACTTGACTGCAAGCTTCCTTATAAGCAAAGCCCCTTTGCCTGCCCGAGGGAACAGCCAGCCCCATAGCTGCCCTCCCGTTGTCTCTTGGCCCTTAGAATGTCCCATG
>NW_006292696.1:4669933-4695524 GCF_000327345.1 Myotis davidii | reverse complement strand
AACCGCTCTGGGGAGGAGAGAGGCCCACTGGGGACTGGAAACGGGAACTGGGAACCAGCTCTCGACCCAGCGATCTTGAGCACTACATGCTTCTGTTTATCATCCCTCCACTTGGGCTGCTGGAGAGAGAAACCGCCACAATCCCTGGGAAAAAACACCTAATCCTGAATGTGAAATTGAGGTTTTCACTTTGACTTAGCTTGATTTGATTAAACTCAAATGAACAATTCCTAGCGAGTCTGGAGAAGTTCAAGAGAAGGGTCCTCCGAGTCCTAGAGAAGGAATCATTGCAAAAGCCCAGGCAACCCTTCTGACGAGCTCAGGGTGACCTCGCAATGAGCACCTGCGAGCTCGGGGTGACCTTGCAATGAGCACCTGCGCTAAAGAACAAGTCCTGGTCCTGTGGGCCCAGCCCTCGCGGAAGGAGAGGGCGGGGGAGCGCGAGGAAAGCTCACTTCCAGAGCTCAAGTCCCTGATGAGCACTAGCCCTTGAACTCTTCACTGGCCCTGGACAATGACCTGTTTTGTTTGTTTGTTGGTCTTTTGATCAAAGGTGGGATGGGTAAGCGGAGAAGAAATGATTCAGTGCAGACTCAGGTTGCTCTGAATGGATCCATCAAAACAATCTGCTCCTTTAGATCCAAAAGTCTGGATGAGAATGAAGTGTCCTATTCGACCCTCCCTTCCCCACAGCACCCCGACCCTTGGTGCGTGGCCCAGCTCACACAGTGCCGGTGGCCCAGGTGCTCGGGGCCCGGCTCCTCAGTTCTCCCCACGGAAGATCTGAGCAGACGCCTCGGGCTTAGCAGCATGGCACGTGAGGGATGTCTGTAATCCTGTCCTCGGTGCAGGAGAAACTGACTCACCTGGCGCCAGTGCGTCTCCTCTCCAAGTCTGGGACCCTCTTGTGTGCGCATCAGGCTTGCCACGATCCCCGCGTTGGGCTCTTGAGGACCCAGTGGCTGCCAGTGGTGTGCTCTTTGCCCCTAGAACTGCCCATTGTCCTGTCCAGCTGGCAACCTTGGCTAGATTTGCTGGAAGGACGAGGGGTTAAGAGTCAGAACATATGTTCACTTACTCTTTTCTTCCAGGGCAAGCGGGTGACGGGATGGGAAACTAGGCCCTGGCTCAGTGAAGTCCCGGTGTCCTCACTAAGGGTTCTGCAGGGCCTTCTGGGATGACCCTCCTGGCCTGGGTATTGGCTGGGGAGCGTTTAAAAACCTGAAGGCCCAGCCTCCACCCGGGAGGATCTTGCATAACTGGGTTGGGAGGGGCCTGGAATTTTTAAAGGGCTCCCAGGTGACTCCCATGCCTACGTAATGGGCATCCCTGTTCCACGGGAGGACTGGTGACAAAAGCCCACAGCTGCTGGAAGGCTCGCCTGCCTTCCTCTGGGTGACAGAATCGCCTGCCAGTTTCTGTGCCGTCAGGTTGGTTCCCTCCCCGCCTTCCCCCCAACCTTGAGCTGTAATTTTCATAAACACACCCATATACAGCGCAGGGCTCTTGATAAGGATGAGCCTCTCCTAGAAAGTGGGAAAAGGTCGTGGTGCTGGCGTGGTGGAGATCCTGCTCACTCCTGCCAGCTTCAGCAGCGGGCGGTGCGGGCGCAGGCTTGCCGGGCCCTGACGCTGCCTTGCCCTCCCCAGGAGGGACACATCTGGGGCTCCATGAGGAGGACCGCCTTCATCCTGGGCTCCGGCCTTCTCCTGCTGGTGGCCATCTGGAACTCCCTCACGTGGTGAGTCTGTCGGACCTGAGGGCAGGTGGTGGAGGTCTGGGGTGAGAGCGCCCACCAGTCTTCACCCAGGAACCTGATTTTTCCCCCAAGGCATCTTCAGAGATTTTGGGGTGCCTCTGGCCACTTCTGGCAAGCCCAGTGGGAGAGGCTGCTGCTCACCTTCGAAGGGAAGGAGTGGGTCCTCTTTGTGACAGGTGAGCTTCCCAGACCACCCGCCCCGAGAGCTTGGCTTCACGACTATCGTTCCTTTTCCGATGGTCTTGTTCTCTACTTTGGGACTTCTCGGCTCATTATTACAAGGAATAAGGACTTAAATTTAAGTCAGTGGTAACCCCCAAGAGATCTCAGCTTTCGGGGAACCTGGAATGGATGTCCACAGATACCTAACAGGAGACCTCCGTCTCCCCGAAAATAGAAAAGAGAGTTTGTGTGAAAATGAAGGCATGTTCAGAGCAATACTCGTGCTTTTAGATGTCAGACAGCTTCTCCATGTCATGTGAGGCTGTGTCCTTGTACTTGGTGCCATCTAGCTTGGGGCTGGAGAGCAAGCCTCACTCAAATATTTACTGACAGTGTGAATGACTCAAAACGAGCCTGAGAGAACACTGTGGAAGGAAAAGCCATGTCAGCGATTTACCACAGCGTTATCTACAAGAGTGAATGTCCCCGTCCAATCACATAACTTATTCATGTTCCTCCGTGCCAAACTTGTATGGAAGATGTAGAGATATTTAAGATACAGTGTTGCTCTACCCCATCAAAAACCGCCCTCACAGCCTAGAAACGGGAGATAAAAAAGTCTCCGTTGTCACAAAGCAAAAGTACAAATAAAACGTCCCTTGTGTTCATCTGAAAATGGGCTGGATGTTAACGTTGGCATATCAGGATGATGCTCTAACCAACTGAGCTACCGACCAGGGCTTATTCTTAGGTGCTCTGAGAGAAAACAAAGCTCTAGGGTTAAAAAAATAAAAAAAAAGCCTGGGGGAAGGTTGGGTTTGACAAAATCAATCAGGTTTCTTTGCTGCAGGAATTGTCAGAGCCGTGAACACACAAGGCTGGACCCTGAGTCTTCAGGAGAGCAGGCTATGAAGTCTGAGTAACCATGGTGCCCCTGAGAGAGGGGTTTTCCACGTTAGGAAACGCTGACCGGGCGGACGCCTGAGGTCGCACTACTCACTCAGTCAGTAGGGTAATAGGGATTAGGTCCTCGATGGACTCCCAGTCCAGTGCTCACCGGGGACCGGACCATACCTTCTGTTGCTGCTTTCTTCCTTGGAAACAAAGAGTTCATTGGGCCCACACTCGAAATGTCAACCTAAATTGATTTATATTTTAGAGCAGGGGACCTCAAACTTTTTAAACAGGGGGCCAGTTCACTGTCCCTCAGACTGTTGGAGGGCCCGACTATAGTTTAAAAAAAACTATGAACAAATTCCTATGTACACTTTGAAGTAAAAAAACAAAACGGGAACAAATACAATATTTGTATTTGCATGTGGCCCGCGGGCCGTAGTTTGAGGACCCCTGTTTTAGAGTATATAAATGTCTTTAACCATCTAGACCAGTGATGGCGAACCTATGACACTCCTGTCAGAGGTGACACGTGAACTCATTTTTTGGGGTTGATTTTTCTTTGTTAAATGGCATTTCAATATATAAAATAAATATTAAAGATATAAATCTTTGTTTTACAATGGTTGCAAATATCAAAAAATTTCTCTATGTGACACGGCACCAGAGTTAAGTTAGGGTTTTTCAAAATGCTGACACGCCGAGCTCACAAGGTTCGCCATCACTGGTCTAGATGGTTATCCCTGTAGTAAAACTACGAAAATAAGTAAAGGCACTTCTCTCTCTCTCTCTTTTTTAATTGATTTCAGAGAGGAAGGGAGAGGAAGAGAGAGATGGAAACATCAGT
The DNA here is from genome assembly GCF_000327345.1 of Myotis davidii. Taxonomy (NCBI): domain Eukaryota; kingdom Metazoa; phylum Chordata; class Mammalia; order Chiroptera; family Vespertilionidae; genus Myotis; species Myotis davidii. The sequence goes on along the minus strand of NW_006292696.1, from coordinate 4,691,862 downwards.
GATGAGAGGGAATCATTGACTGGCTGCCTCCTGCATGTTGGACCAAGCCCACAACCCAGGCATGTGCCCTTGACCGGAATCAACCTGGGGCCCTTCGGTCTGCAGGCCGACGCTCTATCCACCGAGCCAAACCGGCTAGGGCTAAAGACACTTCTTAAGTGGCCTGTCCAAGTTCCCCTCAGCTAGTCTGTCACTAAAGGTGACTGTCCACCATGCCGCTTGGGTCACTGTCACGTACGTGGTCAGTTAATGCACATGCCCTGAGAACCTGAAGTCGCCCTGCTTGTCCCCTCTGCTTTTCAACCTTAGGTGCCACCTACCTGCCTGTCCTGTCATTCTGGACCTTCAACGGGCTCCTACTGGTGGTTGACACCACCGGGAAACCCAGCTTCATCTCCCGCTACCGGATTCAGGCTGGCAAGAATGACCCGGTAAGAGTTGCCCCAGTTCCACCCCGTCACAGCCCAGAAAGCAGGGGCTAAAGCCACGCTCTCAAAATCCTCACCGCTGGCCCAGGAGGGACGGTGGCCAGGGCGAGCCTCTATGTCAAAGCCAGCGCTTGGCCACTGAGAGCCCCTCCTCTGTCAGGTGCTGGGGGTCTCTTCACCTGCACGTTGACAGGCCACCCACTCTCATAACCTTCATGGTTCAGATGAGAAAGCGGAGGCTTTGAGACATGACACGAGCAGAACCATGATCCACACTCAAGCTTTCTGACACAGCGGCTCACGCTGCTAACCACAGACCGCATCAGCACTCAAGAATATCACCTAACCCGCAACACCTCTGGCTACAGTGATCGCACAGCCCACGGGAAGGTGTCGCATTTAGCAGGAGCTGAGGTTCAGAAAGGAGCGGCAACTCGGTCAGGGTCAGACTGTTCCCAGGAAACAGAGCCAGAGCTCCTCTTCCCTGACTCCAGGCCCCACGCTCCTACACTGTGCGCATCCTCAGGTAGACACACAAGTAAGAAGGAGGCCCCGGAGGCCATGTAGTCTTTGGCCGATTCCAGAAAGGCCTGATCCCTCACTCAAGATACCAGAAGCAGATCCTCCAGTGACGCCTGAATGCTGCAGCCATTCATGAGATCCGGCCTGATCTGCTTACTCTCCTGGATGGCGAGTTTCCACCTCTCCTCTTTCCTCCTCTAAGCTCCTGGAGCAGGACAGCCTTGCTTCCTCCTCACTAAGCGGAGGGAAGCTTCCGCAGACTCCGGCACACGCTCTGCCTTCCCCCTGCTGCCACGGGAGCTCTTCTTGCTCCTGTCACAGCCGTTCCCCCAGGAGCTGTGAACCACAGGCAGTACCGCTTGCTCACCCCAGGAAATTGTTCCCTTCTCCCTTCTCTTTCAAAAAAATTATTTTATTGATTGATTTATAGGGGGAGAGAGAGGAACATCGATTCGTTGTTCTGCTTATTTATACATTCATTGGTTGCTTCTTGTATGTGCCCTGACCAGAGACTGAGCCCACAGCTTTGGAGTATCGGGATGATGCTCTTCTCAACTGAGCTACCCGCCAGGGCTCAATGTATCTTCTGTCCCCTTACTTTCCTAGATTATCCCTCTCATGATTATTATCGACATGCTGTAATTTTTTCCATCTTAACACTAAACCAGCCCTGGCAGGGTGGGTCCGTGGGTTGGGGCATCCTCCTGTACATTAAAAGGTCGCGGGTTTGATTCCTAATCAGGGCACATCCCCAGGTTGCTGGTTCGATCCCCAGTCGGGGTGCATATGGGAGACAACCAATTGATGTTTCTCTCTCTCTCTTCCTCTCTACAATCAATATATATATTCTCGGGTGAGAATTTAAAAAAAAAAACCACCCACAAACCAAACAAAAACCCTTGACCCCGTCTCTACACACACTACCACTCATTCTTGCTCTCCTTTGCAGCAAAAGTCTTTGCAGTTTCTACTTCCTCTCTGTCCACTCTTCCCCCCAACATTTTGTAATTATGAACAAATGTAGACATATATACAAAAGTAGTACAATAATCACTCATTTACACATCACCAGTTTTAAACATTTTACATTTGCTCCTTCAATATATAAAAGTGTATATACCTGTGCCTCTATAATTTTTTGCTTAAGCATTTGAAAGTTCCAGACATCATAACATTTCACCCTAAGTCCTCAGGTTGCATCTCCTAAAATAACCACAGATCATCATCTCTTGATGATGTAGTACCTGGAAAAGCTGGAGGAAGGGGAAGGCCAAAAGTCTGAGGACCACCATGAACCCAGGCTCACTCACCTTCAGGAAGCAGCCCCTACAGCTTGCAGAGGGGACTCGGGAGGAATCCCTTCTGGCCAATCTTACACCAGCTTGTCAGATCCAGGAAGTGGCCCGTGGTTATGGGGCTATTCCTGGGACCCCCAGTGCTCTGAGGAAGGGAGTGTTGGGGCTACTGATTCTGGGGAAATGCTGGCTGCCGTCAGTGACCTTGGAGAGGATGCTCAGGCAGCCCCACTGTGCTGACAGGTGCAGCACCAGGAAGGAGAAGGCAGGTTCAGGCAGAGACCGAGGCTGCGGGAGAGGCCCTGCCAGCTGGTTCCACCCAGGGCGGGGCAGCCATCAGGAGCTGCCAGCTACGGCCGGACATCACCCCGAGCATCCACCTCTGCATGAGGGCTTCCTGTGAGCAGGTCACAGCAGAGCTTTTCTAGAAGGAAAAGACCTACATCTCATGCTGTCCCTTCTCCCTCCTTCTTCCTCGGGCAGGTGGACCCCGTGAAACTGCGCCAGTCCGTCCGCACAGTTCTGCTCAACCAGTTCCTGATCTCCTTGCCCATCGTGGTCCTCCTCTACCCCACACTCAAGCTGTGGAGGGACCCCTGCCGCCGAGAGCTGCCCACCTTCCACTGGTTCCTCCTGGAGCTGGCCATCTTCACGCTGATCGAGGAGATCATGTTCTACTACTCACACCGGTGAGCAGCCGCCGGGCACAGCTGGCACCTCACTCTCCACCACCTGCCTGCAAAGCCTCCCACCCAGCAGTTAACAGGGAGACATCTGTCCACAGCTGACAACCGAGAACAACCGAGAATGTCCAGAAAAGAAAGCCTCTCCATTCCTGGGGCTTTTCGCATTCACTTCCTTAGTGAACCCTTTCGGGCATCATCCCCATTTTACAGCTAATACAGCTGAGGTGGACAGAGGCAAAGGAAGCCACTCCCACTCTTGTGTGCAGCGTAAGAGGTGGGGTTGAACTCAAAGGCAGGTCTGTGTGTTTTCAGCCTTGCTCCACAGACCTAACGCCTGGGGCCTACACCTCGGTTTCTCGTGGTCTGTGGGAAAAAGGGGAAGGGCGGGTGGCAGATTATGAACTATGAACTATTTTCCAGGCTCCTTCACCACCCAATGTTCTACAAGAAAATCCATAAGAAACACCACGAGTGGACAGCTCCCATTGGCGTGATCTCGCTCTACGCCCACCCCGTGGAGCATGTGGTGAGTAGAGCTCGGGCCCCAGAACCAAGGGCACAGGCCAGCCACCTTCCCTCGGTCTCTTGCCGAGAACCAGACCGCACCGCCCCTCCCGCTCCCCATTCATTAAATAACCAGCACTTACTGTTGACTTAGCATATGCCAGGCTATCCTAGATGCCCATCGTAAGTTATCTCATTTAATCTTCCCAAGAACCCTTTTAATCCTCATTTTACTAATGAAGACATTGAAGCTCAAACCATTAATAACTTGTCCCAAGATACAAAGGTGAGTGATTCCAGCAAACCAGGGTCTTGAAACTTTCAGATTCTCCAGACCTGAGTCAAGGAAGTCTTCCTGGTACCACCCTGGGGCAAAGGGGACACCCACCTAGGTCCCCTCCATCTCCCTGGGGCCCACCTTCCAACAGCCCTTCCCTTGCAGGTCTCCAACATGCTGCCGGCGATGGTGGGGCCCATCGTCATGGGCTCCCACTTGTCCTCCATCATGGTGTGGTTTTCCTTGACTCTCATCGTCACCACCATCTCCCACTGTGGCTACCACCTACCCTTTCTGCCTTCACCTGAATTCCATGACTATCACCATCTCAAGTAAGACTCCCTGGCCCACTGTGGGTCAGTAACCTCCACCTCTACTTCTGCTGGCAGACACCGGTGTCTCCGTTTACACGTGGCGCTGGTGGACGCAGAGGTCTGGAGGTGGGGAGAATGACCATGCTGGACCCCAGGCCACCTTGCTCGTTCCTTCTGATACTTGATCTTCCTGCAACTGGGATTTTAACCTTTATCTAGGTCCTGGACCCTGAGTATGCAATATAAGCTAGGGCACTGTCGGAAAAATGCATCCATACATAACCCTGCATGCAGTTCAAGGAGACTTGTGCACTGAAAGCTTCCAGGCTTTCTCATGTGGTCTGGGAGGCCCCTGCACAGAATCACCTGAGATGTGCTTCACAAGTGCAGGCTCTTGGTTTCCACTCTGAATACGCTGAATCAAAGTGTCTAGGGGGAGGGAGGAGCAGGGCTTGGAAATATGCATTTTTTTTCTTTTTTTTTTTACATTTGTGCTTGTGTGTGTGTGTTTTTTTTAATATATATTTTTATTGATTTCAGAGAGGAAGGAAGAGGGAGAGAAACATCCATGATGAGAGAGAATCATGGATCGGCTGCCTCCTGCAGGGCCCCCACTGGGGATCGAGCCCACAACCCAGGCATGTGCCCTTGACCGTAATCGAACCTCGGACCTTTCAGTTTGCAGGCCGACATTCTATCCACTGAGCCAAACCAGCTAGGGTGGAAACCTGCATTTTAAAGGGTGTTCCAGGGGGTTCTGATTCAGCCACAGGTTGTGACTTGTGTGCATACCTATCACAATAAGAGCTTTTCAAAGGAAGCTCAGATTTCCAGTCTGGGATGGCCCTAGGCAAGTGTGCCCCATCTCCCCTGGGTTTTCTGATGCAGGTGGTCAGCGTGGAGGGGAGGGATGGGGAGGGGGATAGGAGGGCTTAGAAATGTGGGAGGCTGGCACAAACGAGGCCAGCACACAGGTCTCCAGCATCCTCTTCTCTCCTCCAGGTTCAACCAGTGCTATGGGGTGCTGGGGGTGCTGGACCATCTCCATGGGACAGACACCGTGTTCAAGCAGACCAAGGCCTACGAGAGACACACCCTCCTATTAGGCTTCACCCCACTCTCTGAGAGTATCCCCGACCCCCCAAAGATGGAGTGAGAGAGGGCCTGAGTGCCATCCTGGCTGTCCCCTCAGCAGCGGACTGCTAAGGTGGCCTGAGGCCTCCTGACCACACCTGGGAACTTACTTCTTCAGCCTGGCACTAAAGATAGCACCGCGAGGGCGGGGGCAGGCTGGCTTCCAGGAAATGCAGGGCCAAGGCTCCCCTGACTGCCCCTTTTGTCCCTCCAGGGGACCAGGAGTTAGCTTAAGGAAGAGGAAGAAACAGCTCCCCACAATGACCAGTCCCTACGGTCCTCTGCTGTGAAAGGAAAGAGGGGCCCGGATGACTGCGTAGGCAAGATGTAGCTAATGACAGGTGGCAGCCACACTGGAGCCTGTGTGGCTCCAGAGAGCCCCTTCTGCTGCTGGGGGCTGGGGGGGCCAGAAGAGAGCACTTTCCCCCTTTTCTGTCCCCCAAACTTCTCTCATACCCTACTCAGGCCAGAGCCAGGCAGCCTGGCAATAGTGGTAGGGGTCAAGTCCCCCTTGCCCCTCCCAAACAGTGTCAGTGACAAAGGCCCCCCCTTTACCTCTGACCCATTGCAAACAAACGTCAGCCCTCTCTGAAAACAAAAATAACATCGAAGCTCCTCCCTGATTACAGCTGACACCACGGGTGCAGACCAAACGCCAGTACCTTCAGCCAAACCTGGAAACCAAAGGCCAAACCCTGTGGACCTGCTAAACTGGGGCCCTTTAACCCAGAGGGAAGGGTCAAAATTTGGGGACACTTGACTGAAGCACCTAACTAGACTCTCTGAAGCAGGGCCAGGGGCTAGAACCCTCTTTCTCCAATGAGAAGGCACGAAAAACATGGCTGAACAAAGGGCAAAATCCTCATTTCCCTCCCCAAATGATTACTCAGTTGTTTTAGCAGTGATGCCTTTTCAAATGCAATCTTACCAGGAAGCTTGTCTGAAACAAAAACACAGAGCTGCTGGGGTGGGAGCAATCCCCACTCTGCCTGCCCTCAGCAGCCATGGTCTTGCCAGGGGCCCGGTGGCTCCCAAGAACAATCTGACCACTCTGATTCGAGGCCGCCATCATCACTTACCAAATGCTTCCACATAATTGGGCCTATTCCTGAACTTTCAGTTCTCATATGTCAAGATAACCACACACAGTAGCTTTATAAAATATTAAACATCTGCTAAGGGCAAGTCCCCAGGCAGACCCATCAGCACTAGGAATCCAGAGGACCTACCTAATGGGCCGACTGGACACTTCCCAGGTAGAATCTTCCCTGGCCTGGCAAAGCTCCATCCACTCATCCACCTCAAGAATTGGTGCACCTGGCGGGTGACCTATATCCTTAGCTAAGTCCTCACAGCCACTAGCCTGCACCCACAACCTGGGACTTATAAACGTTCAGACAATAGCCCACCTCCAATACCCTTAAAAAGGTCAGGAAATGAGGAACATGGAGAAAGAGTGGAAACATTTTTTCCCTTAAGACCTTGAGATTCAGAAGTTCCGAAGGGGCACCTGGGGGGTAAGAGGCAGGCGGTCCACCTTTCACCGCTTTTGACAGGCTAGTGGGTGGGCCCTGGCAGAGGGGGCCAGCCCTGTCCTCTTCTGCACAAAACTAAAGGGCCCTAAAGTTGGTAAATAAATAAGGCTCAAGCAAAGGCTGAGGTCTCAGATTTGCAGCAGAAAATGTGTGAGAGGAGGAAGCATGGAAATAAACTGGTCTCCTTTTAACTCCATTAGCCACTGCAGTTTTTCTTGCCACTGCACAACTCACAATCACATGGCTTCTCGGAGCTACGGGCCTCTTTCGCAAGCATTCCCAACAGGTGTGGGAGTGAGGCTGCATTAACCGCCTTCCTGTCTGAACCAGTCTGCACAAGCTGGCCACTATCTCCTGCTCCCTGCCCACCTGCTGGCTGGTGGAATTCTCTGGAAAAGCAGGCATGGGACACAGTTGCCAGATGAATGAGTAAATAAAGCCAGAACTTATTTTTAGTTTTGTGACTATACATCTAGGACCGACTGGCATTCAGAATACTACTGCCAGAGGCTGGCCTCATTCAGAATACTACTGCCCGAGGCTGGCCTCACGGGTTGGGGAAAAGCCACTAACAGCCCCCGAGGCCAGTCCCGATGCGGGTGGGGGCTCCTGCCTAGCACCAATCCTCAGGCTCACTGGCTCACCTGGACTCCATATGGCCAGTGGTGAACTTGACACCCCAGCAGGTCTGTTCAGTGAGGGGCAGTGCCAACCCTCCTGTGAGAAATCAGCAACCCTCTCCTTCCTGGCCATCTCCCCTCAGGGCCAGGCCATAGCAGGTGCAGGAAACCCTGGCTGTTGGACTGGTCTGTTCTATGGCACTGGTGTAGCTCCCACATCTTACTTAAGACACAGGGTGAATTCAAGACTGGCAGCTCTTATGCTGCCTTAGAAGCTAAGGGACCCCTGCCCCAGGCAGGCTTCCCAGAAGCCCAGGCAGGGTTCTCCCCTCACCAGCTCCACCCCTCACAACCATCAGTTGTATCCCAGATGGGAGACCAGCCAGTATTGTGCCTTTTCAAGTTTTTATTTTTATACGTTTTTTTTTGTATTAAAAAGAAAAGCATAATTACCACAAATTACAAAGGACTAAAGCAGACTAGAATAATGAATCACTTCAGCCTGGAAAGCAGATACTCTCAATAATATTAATGTTATAATACAAGCTCATTCAAGTATTTTACATTGTTTGTCCTTTTAAGTGATATCCTAGCACATGGTAAAGATAATGTACTATGAGCATAAGGTGGAACCTTCTCCGCAAAGCCAGGTGACATGTTTTCCTCTCCAGTGAGAAATGGGCTGTAAGTTCCTATCTTCTCTGCCGCTGCCGTCAACATGGCTGAAGGAGAGGGTGGCGCTGGGGCAAGTCCAGGGACCCTCCACACAGGAGGCACTATGGGGTCCCACTCAGGGGGGTGCCAGATGATCCAGACTGCTCTACCCAGGCTTTTGGCAAAATCCCCAATGCTGGTCGCCCTCCTGGCCCCTCTCCCCACTTCTAGGGCCTTCTGAGCAGCTTACTTTCTTTTCTAAAATCAATCACCAGGAAAGGGGGAAGGGAAGCTACAAATGAACAGAACAGAACACAACTTTGACATGGGGCTCAGCATCTTGATCTGAGCCCCAGGGTCCAGGCTGGGGCTCGGCCCGACAGCCCCTCTCTGCTGGTAGTGCACCTGTCCCCAGGTTCAGGAGAGGGTGAGAAACGTGCCCCGAGCGGGGCCGACACACAAAGGGTGTGTTGGCATGGACCAATCCTGGAAGGATACAGGATGAACAGAAGGATCTGGGCAGGCTATTTTGTGTCTCAGATCTTGGATCCCCATGAGAGGATGGTGGGTGTGAAGTGGCAAGCCCTGATGGCCCCTGCCACTCCTGGCATGCTTGTCACAGATACATCGGTCCTAAATTCAAGTGTCTTCAGAAAGTGAAGATGTAAACTACTCTTTGCAACATCAATTCCTAACATGTTACAAAAAAAGAAAAAGTAAAAAGAAAGAAAAAAAGTCTCCTTTCTCCCCATCCTCAGCCTATGTTGAGATGAAGTCCTCACCTCAAAGGGGCTTCCTCTTTCTGGGGTGTCTGTGGGGAGGGATCAGGGAGAAGATGGCAGCCAGCCCCTAGCCTGGGAATAAACTCTGATCAGAACAGCCTGTCCCCACACCCCCAAGGCTTCCTTGTGCCCCAAACCCAGCAGAGGACAAACACTGAGGTTTCTGTGGTGCTGGATACAGTACAGGGCTGCGCAACCTGAAGCAAAGAGGAGATACAGCAAAGGAAACCAGGGTGCAGGAGTCCAGTGTCTGGTACAACACAGGGTGGGCACCAGACAGGGCAGGGAAGGGCTGCAGATCCCGCCGTCAGAGCGGAGATCAGACACTCATCCGTGGCTTTTGAGACAACCGGGTCACAGGAACTGAGATGGGTTTCCCAACACACTAACCATTGGGAGGGCAGAGATGAGGGGACAGGCCAAAAGCAACGACGTGCCCAAGACAGAGGCAAGCCTTGGGGTACTGTCCCCTACTCCTAACCTTTGGGCCCACCAGAAGGAGTTGAAAAAGAGGGCCAAGAAAGTGTCAGCAACTGAGCAACATTACCACAAACTTTTCAGTGCTGCCTGGTCCCCACTGGGGGTGGATGCATTGTCATCCCACACCCAACACAGCCCAGTCCATGAGGGTCAGTCCTTCATCACCCCCACCCCCCAAGCCCCAAACGCCTGTAGACTCCAGCCATTCCATTGTTTCACAGCCCAACCCAAGCAGTCAGTGGCTGGAGAAGTCAGGTATACTCTATGTCCACATATACCTTCCTGCCATGGGGCTTCTCCAACTGGCAGGGTTCTCCCCAGCCCTCAACTCCTCCTCGTCCCTCGTTCCCAAGCAGGGTCAATTGGAGGCTGGGCAGAGATGGCTTGCAGAGGGGAATGCAAGATGGGGAGACCCCACCAGACCCAAGGGAGGAGAATGGCATTTTTCTCCACCTTTTATGAGACAAAGCCTCCTTGAGTCTCAAAGATCTTTCAGGGCAACTGAACACTTCCAAGCCTCAGCTGCCAGGTGTTCACCTTTCCCCTCTCAAGTGGGAAGATGGTCAAGCTGAGGACGTGTGTGTCCCAGATCCAGGCCAACGCTCTTCTCCAAGAGTTTGAAGCAAACTTGGCCTTGGGGTTCCAAGGGTAGAATGAAGGGTATCACAGCAGGGACAGGGCCTAGTGTGAGGCAACAGCAAGCAGAGCGAGGACACGACAGTGGCAGCAGTAGACACAGGACATCAGCTTCAAACGATGCAACAGCAGGGATATTCGGGCACGGCTCTCGTCCGAGCCAACCCAACTCTCTTGCCCCCAAGGCAGGAGGCACTGTACATGCAATTCAGTCCAGAGGAAGAGTCTAGTCAATCCAGCCCAGGCACATCCAGAGAAGGGTGAGAGCTCTGAGTGGACTCCACCGAGGAAAACAGGCATTTGGGTATTTCAGATTCCCGCTCCATAATAAGGCAACTTTTAAAAAAATATTATTTCAAAGCACAAAACAAATTCCAAGGGTAGGCGAAAAACATCACTTGCTGTGGATTAGGTGGGGGTTTTCTGATTTTCTTTTTTTGGTCTTTTATGGTCGGTTTTGTCTTTTTTTTTTTTTTCCTTCTTCCCCAAGGATAAGGTCAGAGAAAAATAAAATAAATCATCTTTCAATAGTCTTTTCTGGTATGAGCAGCGTCTCTCTGGGCTGGGGAGTAAGGGGTATGGGAAGAGGGGAGTGAGGAGAGGCCAAAACCTCCCCCACCTCCACTTTTAGATCCTTTGGTTTCCTTCTCCCGGAAGATGGCGGAAGGGCACGGGGCAGTAGGGGGAACATGATGATGGCAAGCCCCAGATGATAAAGGGGCCAGTGCTCATGGGGTCCAGGGGCGCTGCAGAGCCTTCCATGGAACAGTGCTGGGCAATGGGGCCCACAGGGCCTTCTTGTGGGCTGCATAGTTGGCTTGAGGGGGAGCAGGAGGCTGTGGGATGGGGCTAGGGTTGCGGCCTATCCGCCGTGGGCAGGGCTACAGAGTGATTTTGGTAATCCAAATGAACTATCAATAATTTAAAACTTGATATATATATGTATGTATATATATATATATATATATATAAAATCTCCCCTGTTCCCTCCCCCGTTACAAGCTAGGATGTGAAGAAGTCATGGAGAGAGGAGGGTGAAGGGAATGTGTGGAGGCTCCTGCCCAGGGTACCTCTGATAGCCCAAAAGGTGTACACATTGCTACTCAGCACAAAGGCCCATCCTAATGACTAGAGGCCTGTCCCTTCTCTGTCCCCTCTCCTGGGACTGGGTGGACTCTTGCCCATCCCCCTTTCCCCAAAGCCCCCAGGGCCAAGGGGTTTTCACTTTCCCAAAGTCAGTGTGCTGAGTGCTGGGTTGTCCATTTGGCATCTTCCCGGGTGGACGGGCCAGCAGGTGGGGTGGGGGATTGGCTGATCACGGTGGTGGGCCTGCTGGAAGACTGGGAGGGGCACCGCTTCCTGCCCTCACCGCCACCACCTCCTGCTGCCACTGGGTGTCGCTTGTGGTTGCCCTCTTCACCCATGGGGGGCTGTAACAGAGGAGGGAATCACAGGTGATTAGGAGGCACCATCCATCCCGCCAGGGCTATATAAGGCACTCCTATTTCCACCTCCAAATGTTATGCAGATAATGAACAGGTTTAACCCTAAAAATGAATTACCAGTTTTACTGAGAATGTCTCCATGCTAGGATGCCAAGCACCATGCTATTTATGCACTTAGTCATGGGGTCTGCACCACCCTTGGATGCAGACATGGGTGCAGATCATCGATACTGTTGAAGAGGAAACTGAAGCACAGAAAAATAATTTGCCCAGGGTCTCATAGCTGGTCATCAGTGAAGACAAAATATGGAGTGGACCCATGTACTGCTGAGGCCCAGGCTTTTATCCACAGGAGTTCCTGTTCCAGTTATGGGAAGGGATCACTGCTCAGGAGATGACACATGGAATGAGGCATGCAATAGGCTGAGACGTCTCTGCTCAGAAGGCCCAGAGGCTCATGGGGACTGCCTCGTCCAACACATAGTAAGCACTCAATCAATGGTAATTTTAAAAATAAAATAGAAACTATTATTGCTCTTTACTTATATTTGCATTTTTCCTAAAAGGTTTTAATAGAATAAGATAACTGGCATATCCCTACTGCATTATTAACAATTTGGAGGAAAAAGTCTTTCACTCATTGCTGGAGTCCCTGAAGCACCTTGCACAGAGACAGTCAATTAACTCCAACTACCATTGTCATTGGAAAACCTAGTAGCGATAACCCCGATCCACCACTGGATGTCACTGTTGATTTAGTGCTCCAAGAAGACAGGCGCTCTGGCCCATGTGTCTCAGTCAGTTGGAGCACTCTTCCTGTACATTCAAAGGTGGTGGGTTTGATCCCAGTTTGGGAAGGCAACCAATCAATATTTCTCTTTCACATCCATGTTTCTCTCTAAATAAATAAACAGGGGAGCTGGGGTGGAGGCAGAGAAGAAATTGAACATAATTAATAAAAAATTAAAAAATTGAACATAATTAAACTTCTGGGGTTAGAAATGGCCTCTTCCAGAATGAGCAAAACCATTTTTACCTTGGATACCCATCCCAATCAACTAGAACACAGTAACAAGGAGGGTTGTGAGATAAAAGGGGAAGAGCATTATGACAGTTTAGTCATTTCTATCATGGGAAGGGGAGGGAGTAGCAACCATATAGCTAGCCCCTTCCAATTAGCCCTCGCTGTCCACTTCTCACCCTTGGTTTTACAGAGGAAGACACGAGGCCCAAACTGGGCAGGTTGTATCCCTGGGCCAGTAGTACAACTGGAGCAAGAACCCAGGTTCCCTGACCTCCGTCCAGTGGTCTTTCCAGGACAACCCAAACGAGAGAGACTTGTACTCACATCCACTCGGAAGTCTTCGAGACGTCGGAATTTGCCGAGGTATTCTTGAAGTTTGGGGTCAATGTCCAAATTTTTGGCTTTGGAATATTTCAAGAAGGCCCAGAATTTCTCCAGCCCATAGAGCTGACCTGAGGGGAAAGAGGAGAAAGGTAGAGAGAAGCTGGGTTGGTGTGGTGAGAGGCTCGGGGGAGAGTGAAGTGTGATGCGATAGACAGACCCAGGTCAAAATGGGGAGTGAAGGGAAGAAGGCCTACATAACCAGGGCTCACAGAGCTCCAACTCTGGCTCTCACCGGCTTCATAGTCTTTCACGGTTTCCTCCTGAAAATCCTTGAATATGTCCAGCCGGAACTTCTTTTCCAGACCATAACTGTAGTATCGGAAAAGGCACTCCAAACCATATCTATAGGAAAACACAAATCAGTGAAATCAGGACCCAGTTTCTTCATCTTCAAATAGGGAAATGAACCCTCATAATAGATGAACTGTGGAAGAGTTTGAACACAATGGATTATCAAGGAAACAGTGAATTCTTGCTAGTCTCAGTGGCTCCAACATTAAATCTTTACAGTCTGCCAGGGGTCAGCAAACTCTGGCCAAATGAACAGCAGTTACCAACCATACCCTTTGTTTACTCCGATTCATTTGTGGAAATGTCACTGCCTGCTTTCTTCTGTAACAGCAGAGCTGCGTAGTTGCAGCTGAGATCACAAAGCATCAAATATTTATTGTCTGTCCCCTTACAGGAAAAGCTTGCCAATACCTGGGATTCACTTTCTGCAAAGCTATCTGACCATGCCAATTAGTAGGTCTGTTCATTTATCTGTCCTAGGTATTCCAATTGTAGGAACATGTCAGGAAAATGGCCAAAGATGCAGATTCAGATTTTACAGATATATCAAAACTGTTCATAGCAGAATTATTCAACAAAATCTAAATGTCTAATAATAGAGAAGTGGTTAAGAAAAACATGATAAATCTGTTCAACAGAATAATATAAGCTATTAAAAATTACGCCGAAACCGGTTTGGCTCAGTGGATTGAGCGTCGGCTTGCGGACTGAAGGGTCCCAGGTTCGATTCCGGTCAAGGGCATGTACCTGGGTTGCGGGCACATCTCCAGTGGGGGATGTGCAGGAGGCAGCTGATAGATGTTTCTCTCTCATCGATGTTTCTAACTCTCTATCTCTCTCCCTTCCTCTCTGTAAAAAAAAAAAATCAATAAAATATATATTTTAAAAAAGGCCCGGTCAAGGGCATGTGCCTGGGTTGCGGGCACATCCCCAGTAGATGTGCAGGAGGCGGCTGATCGATGTTTCTCTCTCATCGATGTTTCTAACTCTCTATCTCTGTCCCTTCCTCTCTGTAAAAAATCAATAAAATATATTTAAAAAAAAATTACATGTAAATATTCACTCATGATACTGACAAATGCTTATGAGATATTATCAAGTGAAAAAATACACATTTCAAAGTGTTATATGTAGAATGAACGATTTTTGTAAACAAATATGTCAATTTTACACCTACATATGCACACAAAGTTAGAAGGACACACACTTATATATATTAACACTTGTTATCTTGGGGAGTTGAAACTTTTCAAGTGATTGTATCTATCTTTTCTAAGCTTTCAGGCAAAAGCACATAACTTCTGTAAGAAGGCCAAAAAGTCAATTATTTTAACATGGAAAAATGCTCATGCTTGTAAATGATAAGGAAGACACAAGAAGGCATTCACAGGATGATCTAAAAGACATGAAATATGGCAGAGCTTTAACACTGGACTGAATCATGTTTTCCACCAGATTCTTTAAGCATTTCTGTCCTTCTCAAATTGCTTAAAGAACACATTTTACTTGGGAAAAAGAGTCTAAAAAGTTTTTTAAATAGTAAAGCATTGAAAACAATGTAAGAATCTATTAGTAGGAAACTGGTTAAATAAATTACAATACATCCATTCAATGTAACACTATACAAACTATAAAAGGAATAAGAATGTTATTTATGGATGGATATAGAATGATCTTCAAAATATAGCATTAAGTAGAAAATCAAGGTGCAAGAGCATATATAATAGAGGCCACCTTCTGTGTAAACAAAGGGGGTAGGAGACACTGCATAGGTCCTTGCTTACATGGGCAGAATATTTTCAGAAAGAACCCACAAGATTCTAACAATACTGGTTGACTCTGGGAAAATGAAATAGATGGCAGGAGAAAGTGGTAAGGAGACTTCTCACTATATAATCTTTGAACTCTCTGAATTCTGAACCATGTGAATATATTGCTCATTCAAAGTATTTTAAATAAAGAATATGAAGTATATATACAAGAGATATCCAGGTACAGTTCTGGAAGCAGACCCACCAGGGACCCCTAACCACCTGCCAAGCACCAGCCAGAGCCCCACCCCAATCCCGCTCACCTGTAGCCTTCTTTGGCATCCTCCAGAGACAGCTGCTTGAACTCCTCATACATCTTTTTGTTAAAGTGATCTCGGAGGAAGAAGGACCAAAATCGAAAGAGAGTGTTCATCTCCTGAGACTGGCCAATGCCCAGGCGTTTCCGCTCTGATGGGGGAAAAAGGAAAGAGGTGTCAGGACCAGGCTGCAGGTGCTTCAGAGGACAAATGGATCTCCAAGCTTAAGGACCTTGCTCACACTGCCCCTCAGTCTTTCAGGAGATATTTATGGAGCACTAACTACTCTGGGTCAGGCCCTGCTGCTGGACTCTGGTTCTGGGCCTCACTGCTTCTGAACCAGGTCATCCTGGTCTAGCTCTTCATCTCAAAAGGCACTGCGCCCAAGTGTAGTTAGAACAAAGGCGTGAACAAATCATTTGTACATCAACAAGTTATATTCTTTATATTTATTACCAATTATTATTTCAGGAGTCCTACAATATTAACAAGTACAAAGTGGTAACAATAAAAAACAGTACACAACACCAAAGCACAAGCAACTAAAGGAAAAAAATAGATAAAGGTTCTACATAGACAATTTTCCAAAGAAGATATAAACATGGCCAACATGAAAACTATTCAACACTATTAGCTATCTGGGAAATGCCTATCAAAGCCACAAGGAATCATCACTTTATATCTACGAGGATGGCTATGATAAAGACAGACAATAACAAGTGTTGGGGGGACATGGAGAAATTGCTGTTAGGAAAATAAAACGGTGCCGCCACTTTGAAAACAATCTCGTAGTTCCTCAAAAGGTTAAACACAGAGTTACCATAAGACCCCGCAATTCCACTCTTCCACACAAGACAAATGAAAACCTACATCTACACAAAAACGTGTGTAGGAATGTTCAAAGCAACATTTTTCATGATAGACGAAAAGTGGAAACACAAATGCCCATCAATTATGGTTAAACAAAACATGCTATATCCATATAATGGGATGTTATTTGGCAATGAAAAGGAATGAAGTATCGATACATGCTACACCATAGAGGAACCTTGAAAATACTGTACAATTCCATTATTGCAAAAAATCTACAGACAAAGAGTAGATTGGTGGTTATATAAGCCTGGGAGGAGGTAGGGGATGGGAGTGACTGGTAATGGGTAGGGTTTCTTTTTATGGGAATGAAAATGTTCTGGTGATTGCATTGTGCATTTTAAGTAGGTGAATTGTGTGGTATGTAAATTATATCTCAATAAAGCAGACATTACACACACACATGCATGCAGAGGAAGAGTGAAGAACC
The DNA here is from genome assembly GCF_000327345.1 of Myotis davidii. NCBI lineage: Eukaryota > Metazoa > Chordata > Mammalia > Chiroptera > Vespertilionidae > Myotis > Myotis davidii. The sequence continues at coordinate 4,675,483 of NW_006292696.1, read as the reverse complement.
AAGCATTTAGTAGCCATTTTTTACTGAATGAAAAGGGGTCGGATGAGGTAATAATTACAATATTACGATTGGTTTTGAGCACTTTACAGCTGACCTGACAGAAACCTAGTTAAAAGGTACCTCATCCTATCCTATCTAATAAAAGAGAAACATGGTAATTGTTGTACAACCGCTACCCTTCCCATTGGCTAATCAGCGAGATATGCAAATTAACTGCCAGCCAAGATGGCGGCCAGCAGCCAGGCAGCTTGAAACAAACATGAGGCTTGCTTGCTTCAGTGACGGAGGACTCCAACGTTCCCCGCCTGCTTTGCCGGCCTCTGAGCCTGCAGTTTAAGAAACATTGTAACAAATATAAAAGCTAAACAAAACCCCAGAAACCTGCTGTCAGGGAGCCCGGGATCTCAGAGCTGGAGTTGATACAGAGTTTCGATTATAGAACCGAAACAAACCAGATACCTTCTTTCAGCAGCAGAGGCCTCAGAGCTGGAGCCAGAGCTAAAGCTGGCCCAGAATAAAAAAAAAAAGAAAAAAAGGCGCAGTTGGGAGCTTCCGTCACCCACCAGCCTGAAACCCCCCCTCAGCCACTCACCCAGGCTGGTCAGGCACACCAATGGGGACCCCCACCCTGAAGGATGTGTGACCAGCTGCAAACAGCCATCATCCCCTCGCCCAGGCTGGCCAGGCACCCCAGTGGGGACCCCCCCCCTGATCCAGGACACCCTTCAGGGAAAACCAGCTGGCCCCCACACGTGCACCAAGCCTCTATCCTATATAGTAAAAGGGTAATATGCCTCCCAGCACCAGGATCAGCGTAGCCGCGAGGCCTCTCAGCACCGGGATCAGTGTGACAGGGGGGAGAGCCCAAAACCCCTGATCGCCCTGTGGCTCTGTGTGTGACAGGGGGCGGTGCCCCAACTCCCCTATCGGCCCTACTCTATGAGTGACAGGGGGGAGCTCCCCAACCCCCCTGATGGGCCCTGCTCTGTGAGTGACAGGGGGCAGCGCCCCCAACCCGATTGGCCCTGCTCTGTGCATGACAGGGGGCGGCCCCCCAACTCCCCAATCGGCCCTGCTCAGAGCCCGACCAGGGGCTGCACCTAGGGACTGGGCCTGCCCTCTGCCACCCGGGAGCAGGCCTAAGCCAGCAGGTCGTTATCTCCCAAGGGGTCCCAGACTGCGAGAGGGCACAGGCTGGGCTGAGGGACCCCCCTTCCCCCTGAGTGCACAAATTTTTATGCACCAGGCCTCTAGTTTTTGTTATAAAAAGAAACTTGTGAGAGCACCTAGAGCGTGTCTTTCCTTAGACTACTGTCTAGACTCTCAAGGAAGGTTAGCAAACTTTCTTCTGTGAAGGGTCACAGAGTAAATATTTTAGGCACTGCAAGCCACAAATGGGTTCCGTTCTATCATAACTTCTTCCCCCCTGCCCCCTGACCCCCTTAAAAATGTAAAAACTATTCTTAGCTCAAGGGCTATACAGAAATAGGTGCTGGCTGGATTTGGTCCACACCATCATCAGACAACCTGTTCTTAGGAATATATGCTGCCTCACACATACCTTTGGAGATGGACAGTGAACAATGGCTGAGTTGGTATTCTTACCAGAAATAGGAAAACTCAATAGTTTTTATATCAATAGAGGAAGATCAAGGAGCAGGCATGTTCTGAGTACCAGATTCTTTTAGGTTCCTATATTCCAAAACTACCCTGCCTGAGTCTATTTCATTCCTTCTTGCTATAATGTCACCCGCTTCTTGTTTTGAGATCAGAGGAAATAGTCACCTAGTCCAGAGGTTGCCAACCTTTGGACCTCACGGACCACCGGTTGGTGACCGCTGACCTAGTCCATCTGGTTCTAAAAAGCAGCCCCAGAGGCTCAGCCCCTTCCCCGTGTTTCTTACCATTAAGGCAGCGCCTACGATACTTGTGGTAGACGTGTTGTGTGAAGCCATTTTCCTTGAGCAGCTCATGGGAAGGATGCTGAAACTTGGGTAGCGACTGAGGGGTGCAGCCATAGCTGCCAACCGTAGGCGTCCCTTCTGAGGGGCTGGAGCTACAGAGGCCACAAAAGAGATACTGTCATCAGGTTCCCCGGAGCAGCTGGCCATCAGGTTAGCAGGAACCTCTCTAGTTTCTTCCTTCAGCCAAGATGCAGCCTCTCACAGGGCAACAAACTAGGAGGCCCAGGTACTGTGTTAAGGCCCTTGACTTATATAGATAGATGACTTGCTCTTTGTTATCGACCTTCAGAGTTTTACAAAGAGGTCACTTAGGTTCATAGAGACTGGGACATTCATCCTAGGTCATGAAGCTATTTAAAGGCTGAGATCTGCGCGCCTTTATTTAACCATTTATTTATCCTGAATTAACATTTACCCTTCCCTGAATGAGCTGTAATGGGTTAATCCACCTATATTTTTTGAAAACCATGTTTATTTTTGGTCCTGTGCCATCTTTGCAGGAACTAAGAGTACACATGTCAGTAGCTCTCAAACCTTGCTTTGGAACAGAGAATACTGGGGCTATTTTACTAAAAATAAATAAAAAGGAACCTGGGCCCTAACCCCAACCGGACCCAGGAACCTGTATTTTTATTCAACTACCTGGCTACCCTGAGGTAGGCAGCAAATATTCTCGTTTGAAGACAACTCAACTGCTCTCACGGAACCTGGTCCCAGGCAGTGTGACACCGCTGCTTTAGAGAGGCTTCCTCTTCCCAGGCCCTGCATGAAGCTTTCTAGACGACTCATGTTTTTTTTTTACCTAGATGAAGGTCCCCTTTTTATTTTTATTTAAAATATATTTTATTGATTTTTTACAGAGAGGAAGGGAGAGAGACAGAGTTAGAAACATCGATGAGAGAGAAACATCGATCAGCTGCCTCCCGCATATCTCCCACTGGGGATGTGCCCACAACCCAGGTACATGCCCTTGACTGGAATCGAACCTGGGACCTTTCAGTCCGCAGGCCGACACTCTATCCACTGAGCCAAACCGGTTTCGGCGAAGGTCCCCTTTTTAAATTTTCTTTCCAAAGAGGTTCTATCTTCTTGGTCCCATTGATTTTATGGCTCTTCCACCCAGCTCAGTCAACCTGACCTCTCCTCCCCACAACCCCGCACCTGATGGAAGAAGTCCGGGGCCTGTGCTCTCGGGAATCCATCACCCAGCCCACATGACTCTCCAAGGGTGGATTGGAGCTGTGTCTTGTCTTCCTTTTCCGAGGCATCTGTAAAGGTCAGTCCAGGAACCTGTTATTTATTGTATTCTTACAAATGTGAGGAGCATCAAGCATTTTGTAGGATTAAGATTCCCCTCATATGTGTGTGTCATTGCACAGTTTACAAATCATTTTCAAATTTATTCTCTCACAATGTCCACAGCTAGGAGCTGATAAGCTTATTTCATGAAAGAAGAAGTTGAGGCTTGGGAGCGAAGTGATTTGCCCAAGGACCTGCACCTAGTCAGTCCTCCTTGGGTCTTATCACAGTCCATGGGGCCACCACTCCCAGAGTTCATTTTGTAGATGTGGTCACTCAGCCCCAGGGTGGACCCACCAGCCTAAGAACACAGAGCAGGTGGGGGATCTGACACTTTCTTGGTCTAGACAAGGCTGGAGAGAGAAGCAAAGCACTGGGACGCTGTAAAGCAAGTCTAAGACTCCTAGCAGCCAGGCAGCAGCACCTCACCTTGGCATCTAGGGTCCGTCCTTCCTTCACCACTGGGTAAAACCGTGACGTCTGGCTTGAATCTTTGAGCTGCGGTGTCCGGGGAGTGCGGGGGGTCCTGGCATTGCGGTAGTTTGGCGACTCTGGGACAGTGGTTGGTAGAGAGCGGGCAATGGTAGAAGGCTCGGGAGCACCAAACAACTTGTTGGCCAGGGCATCAGTGGGAACTGCAGAGGCAGAGCGGGGTCAGCAAGCAGAGATAGGCCGTGACTATCTAGACCAGCCGTGGGCAAACTACGGCCCGCGGGCCGGATCCGGCCCGTTTGAAATGAATAAAACTAAAAAAAAAAAAGACCATACCCTTTTATGTAATGATGTTTACTTTGAATTTATATTAGTTCACACAAACACTCCATCCATGCTTTTGTTCCGGCCCTCCAGTCCAGTTTAAGAACCCATTGTGGCCCTCGAGTCAAAAAGTTTGCCCACCCCTGATCTAGACCCTCCAACCCAGACCAGGGATCCCAGTGTTACCCCTCACCTTGTTGGAATCGGGGTGGCCCAGGAGGGACCTCCTGGTTGGGATCCACAGGGGGCTCAGGGGTTAGTGTGTCAAACTGCTCCCGGCTGATCATGTTGACTTTCTTGAAGTTCTCGACTTCTTGCTGCAGAGGATACGAGATGGGTGGGGAAATATGTAAGAGGACTGCCCTAGCCTGTTTAGGAATCAAGACGTACAGGAAGCTGGAGAGGGCAGCAGCTCCCACGTCCACATACGTGGAATTCTGGTCCCCAGGCTCTCAGCTGCCCCCTCAACCCCAGTTACCTGGGCACAAGTGTGCTAACCCAGAAGGGGCTAGTACTTGCCCAGCACTATGTGCAACAAGACAGATCAGTACTCCAGCTCCCCAGGAACTAAATGCAGACTCCTCCAAATCTCTTCCTGCTAAGCTCCCCTCACCTCCACTAAACATGCTGCTACTCACCACATGGGTTCACCAAAGGCCCACCCACCTCCACATATATCCACTCTGTAAAAACTACAACAGAGGTTTTGATTATTTCCAAGCAGCAATGATTTTAAAAAGATCTATCTTTTTTCCATCTTCCAATTCAAAATAAGCTCCTTAAAAGGCTTTTAAACTTTTACAACTGCCTAAATACTTAAGAATAAAAAACGACAACCTAGTACTTATTCTAGTTCCCACAAGTGTCTAGCTGACTGTTATGACATTAAATATGGATGTTCAGGTGGCACAGTAACCATCCCACACATTAGCAGAGTTTACACAGAGTTTAACATCTCTTTTTGCTGTCAATGTCCCAGTCAGGTGTCAATTATCACCTTCTTTCATATTGAGGTTCTATGCCCAGGGTCACACAGCTAATTAGCTTTCTTCCCCCCCTTCTCCCCAATTAGTTATTGGCACCCAGGCCCCACCCACACTGCTACGTTCAAACTTACCTTGATCTGGGAGTACTCAGGTTCGAACTTTGAAGCCCACAGGTCCTGCTCATAGTAGTTGAGTCCATCGTTAATGATCTTGGCCAGCTCAGCGCTCATCTTGGCACGGGAGGTGTGGTTGCCTGTGCGGTCCCCCCCTGGGTGCCGGCGCATGTATGGTGGCGTCTGAGTGACAATGAGGATCTTGTTGACATCCCGGTCATCAATTTCATAGTCAGAATCCTCATCAGACCAGGCGGTAAAGGTGTTCTTCCGTCCATCCATCTGCTCCATCTCCTCGTCAAACAGGAAATCCAGTTCCTCTTGCTCATCCTGATCCTTGGACATCAGCTGCTGAGAGGGCAGCTGCTGAGGCACAGAGGTCTGGTGGACTAACCTGGGCTCCTCGGACTTCTACCATGGGAAAACCAAGGG
>NW_006292696.1:4646225-4669891 GCF_000327345.1 Myotis davidii | reverse complement strand
GAGTCACGAGGGTGTTCCATGAACCCAAGAGGGTAGGGGAATGGGGAGGTAGAAGGAGCAAAAGTCTGTTCCTGGAAAGGGGAACAGCAATTGCAGTCTGAGAGTGAAACACTTCTCTAACAGTGGACTCAATTTGTACTATTCACATATTGCTTTACTATTTCTACAGCAGTCGAATCCCTCCTTCATGTGAAGATGTGGGAGGGAAACTACAGCCCTGAGATATTAAACAAGAGTCCCAAAGTCACTGGCCATCAATGACAGGAGACCTGTGTTCTAGTCCATAGACTCTAACTCTACATCCAGGCTATGAACCTTCCCTCCTCTGAGGGCCTAGGGGGCTTATACAGGTGCAATGAGGAAAAATTCATGGAAAAGCACTTAAAATGCAGCCCCAGGGATTTAGACAGGGCAAAACCAACAGCAAGCATCAAGATACTTGGAATACTGCTGCCAGAAGCTGCATGATCTCCTCCGGTAAAGAATGCTACTCAGAACACATGCAGCTAGGATTATCCTGAAGGGCAGTCACCACTGACAATGGAAACAGCCACATCAACCTCCTGCAGTTACTGGTGACAGCTCATATTATACCTTGAGCCCCCAGCTTGTCTGACAGCCCTTTAGAGCTCAGAGTCCCATGTGATATCCCTCCAAGCACTCCAACCCGGCTCCGAGGACCCAGGGTGAAGGGCAGGCCTCACCCACCTTGGGCCGTGCTGGGGAGGGCCGAGGCCTCTTCTTCACTTCAATCCAGTTCTCGGAATCTAGGTCAGGCAGGCTGGCAGACAGGCCCTTGGGCAGTGTCTTTAGGTTGCTGACCTCCTCCGTTTTGGTTGGCACTGGGGTGACTGCACGAGGAGAGCCAGGCGCCGACTCTGAAGGGTGGAAAGGTAAGGTCCTCATCCCTCCAGTCCTCCTCCTGATGACAGCCCTGAGGACTGCTGGCCAGAGGACAAGGGTAAGGGGAGGCACCCGTATGCCCGAAGGGTGCATACCTGTCTCCTTCTGGTAGTGCTGGCGGGGCACAAACTCAGGGCAGTTGAGAAGCTGGGAGAAATCAGTCTGGGAATAATCCACTATTGGGGGACCAGGAAGAGGCCATTTCTCGGGCTCCTCCCTCCTGCGGACTTTCTCATCAACAATCTCCACCACCTTGCTGTCTTTTAGGGCCTGCAGGGGAGAAAAAGAGAGAGGATGCAGAGGAAAGACTTGGATAGATGGCTGGGCCCCCACGAGCTCAGGTATGAGTCCAGTGCTGGTAGGTGTATTAAAGCACTGGCTCCATCTCCCATGCCTGGTAGACAAGTGAGATGTCAAACTCGTAGCAGGCATGAACATGAAAAACACAGCTGCCATTCTACATCCAGTAATCTGCCCCAGAGAAATGCTTGCACAAACAGGTGACAATATGTATAAGGTACACATAAAAAGCCATTTATAGCAACATTGTGTGTAATAGGAAAAATTGGAAACTTCCTGACTTGCCACCATATAGGCAATTTAAATAAATTATGGCTCATTCACTCAAGGGAACACTACTCAGTAAAAACAGCTTCACATGTGCTAAGGTGGAAAGAGCCACAAAAAACAGGTCTAGGCCACTGAGCAAAAGATCCTACCGGTGCTTAAGTAAAAACATACAAATACAAATTTTTCTAGGATTCATAGGTAAACTTTTACAGGTGTTTGTCTCTAGGAAAAATGGTCAAGAGTAGAGAGGGGAAGAGGTTTTGTTTTTTTTTAATTTTTTAAATTGTTTTATTGCTTAAAGTATTACAGATAGTATTATATATGTCTCCTTTTTTTCTCCTCTTGACCTTCCCCTAGCCTCCCATACCCCCCAGTGCCTTGTGTCCATTGGCTACGCTTATATGTGTGCCCCCCAGTGTCTTATGTCCATTGGTTATGCTTATAAAGAGTTTTCTTTTAAAAATCTTTTAAATGGGCGAGGAAAACATTTCAACATGTCACAACATCCTCTGTTGCTGAGATTGGGGAAAGAGGCACTCTCACATATGGCTGATAAGAATGCGAAAGGCCCAATCCCTGGAAAGAGAATTAGGCAATAGCTAGCAAAATTACATATGCATTTGCCCTTGCGTACAGCCATTCTTCTAGAAATTTATGCCAAAGACACACTGGCAAAACTATGAAAAGATACATATCCAACTATAAAAAGGATAGGGGAGTATCTTTCTTTTAATTCCATACCACTATGCTCTTAGATATAGTAAGTAAAAACATAAAACAAGTAGAGAAATACACGTGTTAGATGTTACCACTCATCTGAGAAAGAGGAATGAGACAAATACATATGGAAGCATGTGCTTATTTTTTTTTTTAAATGTATTTTATTGATTTTTTACAGAGAGGAAGGGAGAGGGATAGAGAGTCAGAAACATCGATGAGAGAGAAACATAGATCAGCTGCCTCCTGCACATCTCCTACTGGGGATGTGCCCGCAACCTAGGTACATGCCCTTGACCGGAATTGAACCTGGGACCTTTCAGTCCGCAGGCCGACGCTCTATCCACTGAGCCAAACCGGTTTCGGCTGTGCTTATTTTTTAATAGAAGGATTCAAACAGGTTACCTACAGGGTAACAAATGAAGATGGACCACAGAACTTGACTACCAGCATTTTGAAATTCCCAGTGAAATAGCAGGCAATGATGATCATTAGAAACTTCTAATGATCACAAGAGGGAAAATCAAATTATCTCTACATTTAAATTCTCGATTGACAAGGGAGGACGACCCAAACCTGAATCCGATCAGGCCTCTAGATCACCAATTTACAAAAAATTTGGAGTATAAAACACGTTAAATGATTACAGTGTCCTATAAGATATACAACCCATTTTATTCAAATAAATTACAAGGAAAAACAGGGGGGAGGGGAAACTTAAGAGAACACATGGGTCTCATAAACTACTAAAAGGAAAAAATTAATCCTCACCCAAGGATATCTTTTCCATTGATTTTTAGAGAGAATGGAAGAGAGGGAGGAAGGGAGGAAAGGAGGGAGGGAGGGAGGAAGAGAAACATAAATTTGAGACAGATACATCAATTGGTCGTCTCCTGCAAGAGCCCGGGGTGGTGGTGGTGGTGGGGGTGGGGGGGGGTAATTGAATCTGCAACCAAGGTGCATGCTCTTAACCAGCAATCACACCCGAGACCCTTTGTGCTTGAGCTGACGTTCTAACCATTGAACAATGCCAACTAAAGCAAGAAATTTTTTTTATCTAGTGGAGCAGATTTGCAACTGGCCAAGTATTTGATCAGTTAAGGAATTTTAATGCTTTTACATGGGATGATACCGTGGTCTTTATCTTTTAGAGGCAGGTACTGAAACATGGATGAAATGTCATGTTACCTAATACTTTCTTCAAAGTAATCTGGGAGAGGAAACAAATTGAGGGGTTGAGGGAGTAAGACTGGCCATGAGTTGCAAATCGCTGAGGCTGGGTGATGTGGGTTCATCATACCATCGTACACTTTTGAACCCGTTAGAAAATTCCCATAATAAAAGGGGGACGGAGGGAAGGCAGAGGCAAGGAGAGAAGCTGGGTAAGCCTTAGAACTTTAGCAGAAGTAATCAAATGGGGGTTCGTCCAAGGTTTCCTGCCTTGTCCAAAACATCAGCTTTGCAAGTCAGGACTACCTCCACCCCTCGCCCCCCTCCCACACACACACCTTAGCCCCAGAAGACATACCGCAAAGATGAGTGAAATGTCAGTGGTAAGGGCCTGAACTCGATGGAAGGAAGCAATAAGAGTGATGGGAAGGAAACCGTCAGCATCCATTTTCCGTCGCAGGAAGAAGTCACGCTCTAAATTGTCCACGCTGAAGTAGTATTCACTAGGTGGAGGGAGAACAGGAATGATTGCTGCATTGTTGACAAATATGCCTTTCCTGTCCTGCTGCACACCCAGCGACCTCATGCAGCCCGACTTCCCTCTGGGACCCTAGTGTACATACAACGGTCTTACGAACTGAAAGAAATGTTATCCTCTCCTGGCTCCCTAACCTTCCGTCAAACCATTCCTTCTGTCCTTTAGTTCCTTTGCATGCCTGGCAAACTCCCTTCTTCTCTGCTCCTGAAATACCTATTACATTCTATGTGCCATGATCTATTTCCTTGTATGGCTCCCTCACTAAACTGAGAGACAATACACTGCAGTGGCCAGGAGCAAAGGTTTTAAAATCAGACAGAAATGGATTCAACTATGTGTCTTGTCACATACTTAACTGAGACACTGGGCAAGGTACTGGGACTGTTTGCTCATCTATAAAATGGGGATAAAACCAGCGCAGAGGAATTAAGTTGACAATTGCAGGTTTAAATAAGAGAATGCCTGTCAAGCACTTAGCCTCACCGATAGTGAGGACCTAATAAGTGTTTGCTAGCATTCCGGCAGTACAGCCATTACAAAAGGATAGAGAAAGTAGTCTCAATATTTCTCTATTTTGTTAGTGGCCATTTGTAATTTTCTTAAGGTAAATATGGTACCACTCCTGTACTAAACAGTAACTTTATGAACAATTAGCTTAAGAGATGAAAGTTATCTTTCTTAGCTCCAGCCAGGGCAGCAACGGAAGGAAGGGCCTGTCCAGTCCTACTCTGCCCAGCTGCCAAACTCAGGCAGCCCCCAAACCCTCCCCATCTCATCTCTCCACAAAGAAGGCTCCATCCACTCACATCTGGCGCTTGATGTAGTCCTTGAGCAGCTCCTGGTCCACACTGTACAGCTCAGTGCTGCTGACATTGTCAAAGTAGTAGGTGATGTTGTTCATATACTTTGGGGTTCGAGGACCCTCTGCACCATCAAACTTTCGGTAGCTGAACTGGTAGTCAAAATGGGCTACAGGGAAAATTGGTGCCATAAGGGATAGGCAATCCTAGCCAACCGCCCCTGCCGCACTCCCTGGGACATCCCGGAGCCCAAAGGGGCCTCACGTACTTCGAACGCCACCCCGGCCACGTCCGCGGCCACGACCACGCCCCCGTCCACGGCCGCGGAAGGAAGCCCGTGCCCCACCAGCCCCATCACTCTTCACACTCGATGTCTCATCCTGGTCGGGCCAGGCAGGCTCCGGTTTGGTCTCTGGTTGCCAGGCTGAGGTGGGGGGGGCCACAGGCACAGGCACGTAGGTGGCAGGCTCAGACCCTGTAAAGAGAGAGGGCTTTGGGTCAGGCCTGAAGGTGACCACCAAGACCAGGCCCTCCATAGTAAGCTCACATACCTTTGATCTCCCCACGATTGGCAGGTGTGTGTCGTGGCTCTGGTGGGCGAGCAGGGCGCGAGACCAGTTTCTCTCTCGACACTTCAGGCTTCATGTCTATTTGCAATGGGACCCACTTGTGTTTGTTCCCTGGAAGATGGCACAGGCACAGGAGAAGGGCTTGGTGGAGGTCTCTCCCAGCTATCCTTACCCCCAACTTTCTTCCCCTGTCCAGGGCTTCAGGCCTGAATCACAATCTGGTGACCTTGGGCAAATTCCTTTCCCATGCTGGACCTCCCTTTGATGGACACTCCTGGGTGACTCTCAACATCGATTTCTCCATGGTTCAAGAAACCCCCTTCTGGAGCCAGACACATGGTTGCCCAGAATCAAGACTGCACTTTCCAGGCTTCCTTTACACTTGTGCCAAAGTTCTGGCTAGGAGAGCTCAGTAAAAGTAGTCAATTCCAGGCTGAGTCCCTAAAAGGGAGACACTTTTCCCGTTCCCCTTCCTGCTAGCTGGAGAGGGTAATAGCGAACTGTCCTGGATGAGAACTGCCAACACACCACAGCAAGATAAAAAGGAATTGGAGTTGCCATTCTGGGCCTGGCCTACTTACCCTGAGGTGTCAGGTGAAAGAAACTTTCATCTTGTTTAATCATTGTTACTTTGAATCTCTATTAGAGCAGCCGAACTTATGCCCTAACTTTAGTTTCATCCAGAGCAAAGCAAATCTTTCACGGGACAGCAACACACTAAGACACACAAGGAATACTGAGGCAGAGGCCTCACCTGTCTTGTGCACTGCTAGAGCCCCACTGCTCAGAAGAGGGCTTACCAAATGCTTGTTTAATAAAAGAAGGATCTGTTGGACCGTTGACTGAAGTGAAGACTGCTGGCCCAGAAGCCTATACCAGCCAGGCTCCTAAGGACTCCTTGGGCCCCTGAAATTCCGCTGCCACTTCAAAGTGCTGCCCTGCCACCTTCTCCCAAGCCCCAATCCAAGTCACTCACCTTTCTTCTTCTGACCCCCTCGCTGGCAGTCCTCATCCCCATTCTTCTCCTCCCCCGATTCATCCGATTTGGTTTTGGGGCTCTCCTTACTATCGCTCCCTTCTCCTTTCTCCTGTTCCTTCATGTCCTTTTTGGGTGGCAGCTTACGAGCAGGCTGAGACTTGTGGGACTGTGGCTACAGCAGGAAATAAAGTAACCGGGAGGTGTGGTGAGTCTCTTAGGATGGACGGAAGGGAACCCCATCACTAGAAAGACAGGGCAGAAGTAGCTGGAGCATGCGATGGCAGGTTGGGCTGGATGCATTCTAAAGGTCCTGTTTTCACGCCTGATGCTTTTATTGGGAAGCGTGGTCAAACAGGCAGGAGGTGGGAGACAACCTGTCTCTCTGGCTTCTTCAAGTCTAAGCGAAAGAGAATCTCTAGGACAAAAAGGCTGGGACTCACAGAAGCCAAATGTTTATTTACTCCCTGCAACAGGACCACATCCAGGTAGTTTGTGGGATGGAGGAAATGCTGGCCCTCGGCCTGTTAATACTAACCCTGTCTGCAAACTGAAGGCCAGCGGCCACCATCAGGGAGGGACCTAGACCGTCAGCCTAGAATGAAAGCCAGGGAAGGAGAGGACTGACCAGGAGCCCCTCCTCTGCTGAGACTAAAGAGAGCTATAAAGCTCCCCTAGAGGTGAATACCCGGTCAAAGTCCAACCACTCTGGCAACCCAAGTGTGATGGAGAACACAGGTTCTGGAATAATGCAACACACCTCACTTCCAATCCACGCTTGGCCATCAAAGGGTACCAATTAACCTCTCCCAGCCTTAATGGTCTCATTTAGAACATGGGAATGATTAAAGTACCTACTTTGGAGTCACTGTGAGGGTTAGTTGAAATGATGAATAGACAGCAGTTGGCAGTCCATAATACACAGCCAGGGCTTAAATGATGACTCTTGGATAGCTCAGTGCTGCCCAAATTATACCAACCATTCCTCTTAAGGTAAGACCTGAAGCTCTGAGAGTTTGAAAAGCCAAAATATGTAAACATAGACAGAGCTCCATCCTACCCATCCCTTTCCTCAGACTCACCTGCACACTCTTGTGGGCTATCTCTCCAGGTGTGGGCCAGTTGATTGCATCTCCAAAGTCACCAACCTGCAAGGCACATTTTATGAAGGCTCTGGGATGACCCTGCCTCTGCCATTTCAACCTCTTGCCCAAGACACAGCTCCATCCAGAGATCAGAGGCCAAATAAGTCTTTCCACTAGGACCTTCAACACTGGAGGCCCAGAAAGGGTTCCCCTGCGATTTAGAGAGAATCCTGAACTACCTGGCAGCTCAGAAGCACTCAACTAGAACAGGGTAGAGGCCACCCCGGCGCCCCACCCCCCACCTCAGGAAGTCTCCTTGGGCTGCCTACTCCTGCTCCTTACCTTGCTGCCTTTGCGTTGTTTAGGAACTGCTGCCCTCACCACCTTTGCCGGAGCAGAGTGTTCTGTGGGAACCAGAAGGGAGAAATGGTTATGCAGAGCCTATGAGAGAGGGCCACCACCAGCTTCTCACTCCCACTCCACCAAGCAACCTGTAGGCTCCCAAAGGAGGAAGACATGCTAGAGAGTTAAAAGACGCATACTCTAACAATTTTACCAGCCTTTCTGAAGAAATCATAGAAAGTGAGCTCATAAGGACAATCAGCAGCCAAGACCTCAGGAACTTGACTCTTGAAGTGGGAAGGGTCTCACAGCCCTATACCTCTTAACATTCTAGAAATCTGTGTGCGAGAAGGCGAGATAAAAATCCTAACTGGGCAATCAAGAAGTCCAGGGACCTCTTTCTCAGCCCTCACATACCAGGGCCAGAACTCGGTCCTCAATGAGCTCTAGCCAAATAGGAGAGTTAGCCATTCAGGAAAAATTCTGTCTGCCTTCCAAGTTCCCAAAGAAAAAGTGAGACCCCATTTGACTTATCGTTCTACCTTTAGGAATTTATCCTAATATTTCAAATTAGACAAGTGTTTAGAGTTATGTACAAAGATGTCCTCCACAGTGCTGTTTATAACTGCAAACCGCTAGTAAACTGGCTCAATTAAAGTTTAACAACTTTTATAGGCATTAGGAAGACAATGATTTCTACTGATATGAAGGAATAAATGATAAATGAGAAGAGTTACAATCCTATTTTGGTAAAACAAAAAATGTGCACATGCACACATACATAACAGAAACTCTGGAAGGACATAAGTAGTTAGAGTTAAGTAGTATGCTTAGTCATTTATTTTTGTTTGGCATTCTCCAGCAGTTTCAAAAAAGACAGACATGAGCTTTTAAAAATAAAGTGTGTGTGTGTATGTTAAGGAAGTGGCCCTGGTCCCTTCTACTCCTACACTTGTTTTCTCAACGCAGTTCTGAAGGGTTTCTAAACCCTTCCTCCCCCAGACAGACCCACGGGACTCTACTCACCCACTTCTCTCCTATCACTCTGTCTCCACTGTTGGCTAGCCATGCCAGGGCAAGAACTGCCCCCAGTCTCTGAGCAAAGAAATTTGCAAGGCCAGTCTCAAAAGGAATGTTCTACTCCTTGTTCAGACCTATGTTCCCTTAATTAGTAGAGAGAGTGCTTCCCTGACTCTAACTGTGAAGTCACTGCATTCTTGGCTTCTACTCCATACCAGAGCCACTGGCCCCTCAAGACACCCCACACACCTCTGAGACATGAAGCCGTGAAACCCAGGCCCACAGCATCCCTCTGCCCCAGTGCTGGGAGTAGAGAGCCAGAAATCTCAGTGCCTATAGGGTGGAACTCTTAGGCCCAGAAAGCTCCTTACTCCACACTGATTTCCTTACTAATCATGGGTTGATCCAGAGAAGCCTAATACCATCCAGTGCCGTGACTATGCTGTTGCGAACCAGGACCCTGGCAGAGGCAGCCATTTCATTACAGGATCATTACACCTGAGCCATGGTGGTAATCCCTCCTCCTGGCCCCAATACCCCTTGCATGCTACCAGGAGGAAAAACAAGGGCTTGCAACATCAGGTTCATTAACAAGTTGGAAGAGGGAATCAGGTTCAGTGGATGCGTTATTCTTGAAGACTTTCTGGGAAAAGGCAAGGCAAAGTTTTTCAGGTCACTGTCCGTTTCTTCTAATAAAAACGCTTTCAAAATTGGGCAGTCAGGTCCTATGATCACCCTGCCTGATATTTTGTTCACCAAGATCACAAAGGGACATGGTAAAGTAGTGAAAGTTCAGTCTCCAGTTAAGGGGAGAGCCCTTCTGCCACTGAAAAACCCCACTGATTCCCTACTCCCTCACCAATCCCAAGCTGACCAAGGGAATGTGGCTAGTGTGGGCATACACGGAATATTCTTCAATTTGTCTTGTGTGAAGATTGCTGAAAATGCTCCATCCCTAGCTAATGTCCTTCTGTCCCAAAACCCATAGTGGCCTGGTCTTGTACTGCTCCGAACTAGGGTCTCAAGCTGCCCTGCCCCAAGGAAGAACTAAGTTCCATAAGAGACCAAAAAAAGCACACTATGGAGAGAGAACTACTCCTGCCTTTAAACACTAATCCTGTGGGGCCTAGGGAAACCCAGAAAGGCTCAAATGAGCTGTTGTCCAGCCCTGTGGGAAGAGGGAAAAAAGACTAGGCTTACTGACTTCAATGACACATCCCTTTCAGAGTCCCCTCCCAGCCGCCTACCTACCTTTATCAGGCAAACACACATGCGTCCCCAATGGGGCCTGGAATCTGAAAACCAATTCTCTGCACAGGCACCAGCCCCTCCCTCCCACCTCTGAATTCTGAAACTTGCACAGTTGTACTGACCCAGTCAGTGCTCAGGAAACACTAAAGTCACCTCCCTGTGCCTGCCTAAAAAACAGTTGTAAAATGTTTGAGCAGCAGAAAGGACCATAGTTCTAATGCCCTCTGTTTCTAATGCAGATAGGGAACTGGGGTCCCCAAAAGGAAAGAGGCTTCCCCAGGAAGAGCCAGGATGGGAGATGAAGTCTCAACTCGACGTCAACCCCCTTTGTCCAGTGCTCCTTCAATTCACCAGAAATCCTGTGTGTCCACTGGTGGGAGAAAGGATCCCAAACCTTCCTGGTGCAATGTTAGGGCACTACCCTGGTATTCCCTGGCAAAAAGGGTTACTGAGGGTAGGGAGAGGTTCTCAGTTAGCGAGGGAGAAGTGTGGTGAGGTGGGCCTTACATGAGGACTCCATTCTACATGGGGAGGAAGTTGAAGACAGAGGCCATCAGAGTGTCTTCCTCCTTGACTAAGGAAGTCAGGAGCTAATGAATACCTGGAAAAGGACAAAAGCTGCTTTCTGTTTCTCAGTCTTTGGGTCTGTCCCTTTTCATCAGTCTATGTTGTTCTCTATAATCCACAAATGAGTGAGATCATGTGGTATTTATCTTTCTCTGACTGGCTTATTTCACTTAGCATAATGCTCTCCAGTTCCATCCATGCTGTTGCAAAAAGGGACAAAAGCTGCTTTCTGTCCCATAGGCCCTTATCAGCCAGGAGCCAGCACGACTCTAGTTCCGTGGTCGGCAAACTGCGGCTCGCGAGCCACATGCAGCTCTTTGGCCCCTTGAGTGTGGTTCTTGCACAAAATACCACTTGTGGGCATGCGTACAGTGCAACTGAAATTTCGTGGCCCATGCGCAGAAGTCGGTTTTCGACCTGGGTGAGTCTATTTTGAAGTATTGTTGATATTTGGCTCTGTTGACTAATGAGTTTGCCGACCACTGCTCTAGTTCCAGGGGGTCCAAGGGCTTCCTAATCCTCACATAGTCTGTGTATTCGATGCAGCACACCAAAACTTCCATGTGCGGGGGCCGAGGAGGGGGAGTTGGGGGCGGGGGTGGCACCAGCATACTTTTGACAATCCTGTATCTTCATGGCCAAGTCACTATTTTTACCTAATATTATTGAGAGTGGTGAAAAGAGAGGAGCTAACCACTGAAGCTAATGCAGGATGACAGGAAACGAGAGGGTAGGTGGGAGATATGGCTGGGCAGAGAGGGGTTAATGAGTGAGGTGGTGGGAGCAGAGGGCTGCTTCCCAGCAAAGTGGGGTAGCTGACCACGAACCACTGAGATTCTGCTTTTCTACACCTCAACTTTCAAATCTGTGACACCCCATTATTCAAAAACTGATCAGGAAAGTAGGACAGGCAGTCCTTTAGCACACAGACTTTGTTATGTGATGCACTTGGGTCAGAATCCCTGCATACTCTGCCCCTTGCAACTCCAGTTTCCTCTTCTGTACAACTGGAGTCTTCATTATCCCATAGGGCCACTGTGACAGTTAAATGAGCAGAGCACAGTAAGAGTGCCCAGCACACAGCAAATGCTAAAAATACAGCTGACTCTTAAACAACCCCTGTGAAGTAGAAAATCCACGTGACTTCTGACTTCCCCAAAACTTAGTCGTCCCTAGTGTCCACAGGGGATTGGTTCTAGGACCTACACCCCGACCCCGCACCACCCACAGATAAAATCCATGGCTGCTCAAGTCCCTTATATAAAACTAGAGGCCTGATGCACAAAATTAGTGCAAGAGTAGGCCTTCCTTCCCCCGGCTGCTGGCACCGGCTTCCCTCTGGCACCCAGGACCCAGGCTTCCCTCGCAGCCCTGGCTTTGTCTGGAGGGTCATCCGGAAGGATGACCTGTCTAATTAGCATATCACACTTTCATTATTATAGATGGCATAGATCAATGCATATAGTTGGCCCTCTGCATCTGCAGGTCAAAACAGTACAGGTATTTATTGGAAAAAAAACAAACCCATGTATAAGTAGACCCATGCAGTTCAAACCTGTGTTGTTCAAGGGTCAAATGTAAATGCTAATTAAAATTTAAATGCACAAAGGAAGTTTAATATTTTCAAGCCATCCCTATCCTCATCAGTAAAGAAACCATAAAATAATCAACATGAAAAGAATCAGAGCATGTGTGAAAAAACTCTTGGCTCAATTCACTGATTCACATTACAAATGAGCCCCCTCCCAAACCTGGCTCTTCTCCCAGATACTGCCCTCCAGACACAGGCTGGACTCCAGGGCAGATTTCCCCAGGAAAGAGGGAAGAAATAAGGGGAAAGTACCACAAGTCCCCAGGGAGGCTTTGGCAGAAACCTCTGCCATGCTAGAGAGGAAGGAAGAGCAGAGGGAAGGCCTACAGTTCCGTTTCAGTTGAAATATAGTCACTCAATTTTTTACTCAGCACAGAAGAGGAATAGAGAGCCTCAAATACTCTCTTTAAGTCTACAACGGGGCTACCCATTAACACCTGTTACAAAGCCAGACAGAAAGACAAAATGTCTCCTACACTGCCTCGTTCCAGAAAGATCCTTAAAGCTGACCTTTTGCAAGAAGTTGGTCAATCAAGGGGAAATTAGTGAAGGTTTTTAGGGAGAGAAGTACACAGGAGAGTCAAACTCATCAATCAGATTGTGGTAAGAATTGCCAAGAGGGAGAAGCTGGAACTGAAAATGAGGGACCAAGTGTGGGTGAAAGGTGAGACAGGTCTGGGCTAAGGAGAAAGCATGTAGGACTGAGAGTGGTGGCCCGAGAGGACTACTAGATTTCAGGCCTTACTGCCAGGGGAACAGAAGGCCAAAGGTTTATTTTGGGGCTGGCACCAATCTCCTGGAGATTGGCATCTGAAAAGGCGGAGTTTACCCTGATTGCAAAAACAAAAAGCTTATACGTTGGGGAGCAGGTAATTTGTTAGGCTTTGCTTGAGTTCACACTCACTCACCTGCTGCCCTATCCCTGGCCATTCGGTCCACCTCCTTGGAGGGAGACCTCAGAGCCCTTGCTAGGTGCTCTCACAGCTTTTCTTTAAGTGTTCACTGCTTGGTTACAGACCTAACCCCACGCTGCCCCCACCATGCGATCCTTGAAGGCAGGAACTAGGCTGCTTTCCCAGCAGTAATCCCAGTGTCTAGCTCAGGGCCTGGCAACACAGCTGATATGTAGTTGTTTAAAGAATGGCAAGTTCACACACTCTTCTAAGCTACACCATCTCATACCAGAGAAGAACAAGGGCTTTGGTTCCAAGTGCCAATTCTTTCAGCAGAGAGCCCTGCCCAGGCTGAAGTATCCTAGGCAATGCTAGAACCAGGCCCCATTCATCAATTCTATCACCCGGGGATACTATCTACCACCCCCTCCCGAAGCCTCACCTTCCTCAACAGAACAAAAGGTGGTATTACGTCTAGAGGTATGAGGAGAGAGAAGGCAAGATCTCAACCACTGAGACTTCTCACCAAAGCAGAAGAGATGCTAGCAACAAGCTGTGGTTGTGATAACATTAACAAGTGCAGATAATATGTACTGACCACTTACCAGATGCCATGCCCTGTTCTAACATTGAGTTAGTTCTTCTAATTGGTCTCATTTTACAAACAAGGAAACCAAGGCACATGGTGTCAGGGTTCTTTTGCCAAGATCACAGCCAGCAAGCAGTAGAACAGGATTTGAAGCCAAACAGTCTGACTGTAAAACCTGTGCTCTTAACAGAGAGAAGGGTCCAAGTTACCTCCTCAGAGTGGCGAACAGGACAGGCACTCAATGGCAGGCTGCAGAGGTATCATTCTACACACTGGGGAAAACCAAGGCCCAGTGCAGAGAAACCTAACGTCACAGAACAGGGCAAGTGACACTCAGGACTGAATGCTAGCAACCTGACAATCCTCTTCTCCCCTACCCAGAGAGGACAAGGGACACTGTCACCGAGCATACCCAGCTGAAGTCCCTTCTTCTGGCACCCCAGGAGCCATGGGAGGAAAGGGGCATTGCTTCCAGCTCACCTGACATGGATTGTGCCTCCACCCTCTGCCTGAGCTGCAGTCCAGACCCGGATTGTGGAAGGCAGTGGAGAACCATCAAGGGGAGGTTGAGGTAGGCAAGGAAAGGAAGTCTGGGTTACAGCCCTCACCCTTTTGCTCCAATACAGACAGCCTAGGGCAGAATCTGAAAAGCCAGGTGTATTCTCAGCTGTCATCCAGCCTGGGAATGGGGTGGAGTCACAAAGGAGGAGCTCGGAGACCACAGGCCTTTCATCCCATCCCCACTGACCCTACGCAGGAACATTCTACTACAGAGCAAAAGGAATGTCGGGTTAACCCTCCTCACCTTGAGCACCAGTTCTCCCGCTGCAGTTGCTGTTGCCACCAGTCCTCCGAGGCCTCTCTCTGCCCAGCCCTCCCTCCACAAATTCCCCCCAGACCTGCAGATGAAACACAGGAGGGGGCTGAAGGGTGCTCTTGTGGGGAGGGATGGACAGAGAGAGGGAGAGAAACCTTCAGAAGGTCAGACCATCTTGAGGCTCCACTCAAAGGACCGGCAGCCAGCCCAGGACTGCAGAGCCGATGCCTCTAGACTTGGGAGGAGGGGCAGGGCTCAAGTCACATGATACCGCACAGCTAGGCCCAGGACCAGCTCTAGTCAACTATCTTTAGCCCCTGGTGATCCAAGCAGCCTGGTGTCCACTCTCTCCCTGCAGACATAGACCCTGCTGCCCTCAGATGGCTGTGATCACCTCACTGCTGGTACCAGTCCCTAAAGTCCTATCCAAATGCTGTCACCACAGCTGAAATGTATCAGCAGCCAGTGAAGTCCCTGGCCTCCAAGTGCCAGCTCCCTACCCCAGACTTTCCAAACAGCACCTTTGGTTCTGTTTAGAAGAGTAATAATAACCACCTTTTACTGAGTGAATATATCAAAAACTGGCCTAAGTTGCTTTCTATGTGTCATTTCACTAAAATGCCCTAAAATAAAACCCACTATTATTCTAGCTAAGAAAATGAAACTGAGGGAAGGGACTTGCCCAAGGTCACACAGTATATATACATTCCTTGTGACATTATTCACAGATCGCAGGGTAAACCTTCCAAGGAGGTCCTCCCTGACTGTTCAATGTAAGTGCTGCCCTCCTAGCAACTCTAAATCAAGTTCCAATTCAGCCCATAATTTGGGGTCTTCAGAGCACTCACCATCCCAAAATAGTTGCATTTGTATGTATCCTAACCCACTAATCAATTACTGAGCCCATACTAGGTCCCAGCAAGGTGCCAAAGCTCTTTACATGCAGTAGCTCAGTTATTTTTCCACCACAACTCAAGGAGGTAGGTGTGACGATGATTCCCAGATTACAGGTGAGAAAACTGAGGCTCAGAAGATAGGCTATCTGCCTTGCTCAAGGTCACCAGGCTAGCAAGTAGCAGAGCTGGCGTTAGAAACCCAGGTACAGCCTGCCCCCAACCCTGAACTTGACCAGCTTGTACCATCCCTCGCTGAGAATGACTGGGAATTCCATAGGGTAGGGATCTTTTCTACCTGCCCACTGGCCCCTGGAATCCAGGACTGCAGCCTGTGCATAGCAGGCCCACAGTAAATATTTACTGGTTTCAGAGAGTAAGGAAGAGGGAGAAAAAAGAACATCAATGATGAGAGAGAATCACTGATCAGGTAGTCCTTGTGCTGTGTTGTATGACCTCTACTTCCCAGAACTCCTGTGCAACCCCTATAGGGGCTCAAGCCCACAACCCTGGCATGTGACCTCCTGGTTCATAGGTCAACCTCTTAGCCACACTAGCCAGGCTGTCCCTCTGTTTTTAAGAAAATTGACTTCTCACCCTAGGTGGTTTGGTTCGGTAGATAATTGGCCTGTGGAAGGAAGAGTCCTGGGTTCGATTCCCAGTAGGGGGCGTGCAGGAGGCAGCCTATCAAAAATTCTCCCTCATCACTGATGTTTCCATCTCTTTCTCCTTCTCTGAAATAAAAGTTTTTAAAAAAAATAAAAATAAAAAATAAATTTTAAAAAAGATTTAAAAAAATAACAAATATATATTTAAAAAAAACACCTGACTTCTCACATGGAATTGGAATACATGACAGAAAAGGAGGAGTGTTCTGGGTGAAGTCTATCTGGGGAGCAGGCCCCACTTTCACCCCCAACTTGACTTCTTCAGACTTCTCCAGGGAAGGCCGGACCGCAGCTCTCTGGAAGACCCCGTGTAAGTAGGCCTGACTAGCCATCTATCCAATGTGTGGCAGTGGGGTACTCTCGCTAACCGTTTCTTGCTCTATGAACAATCATAGATTTAAGCAGCTTACATTAAATCCTAGTTAAACACAGAACTAGCATAAATGTATGATAGTATTCTTTTTGTCTCCTTTGAGGCAACACTTGAACCTGATGCTAAAAATAAATATAAGGAGAACTACGATCATAGCAAATAACTAGGGACATCCAATTATAAATTTCAGACAAACAGCAATAACTTATTAAAAATAAGTTATGTCCCATGAAATATTTGGGATACCTTATATTATTATTCAGTTTATGCATCCTGTATCATTTGCTAAATCTGGCTACTATAGCAAAGAAGGGCCATTGCCCCATGCTCCCTGACAGTGGGGTGGTAAGTAGGAGTCTCAAATAGGGATGCCAGTCCTGGCGCAGAACCTACAGCCCTTGCAGTGGGAGCTGGGCAGAAAGTCCCATCAGGGTGTCTTCATTCAGAGGCCTGTGGTCAGGGCAGAGGGTACCTGTCATCTCATGCTCATTGATCACTCGAACCACAACTTCAGATGAAGCCAGCTTCCTAGGCTGCACTTCTTACTCTGATAGTGGGTGCATAGATTCTCATTTTAATCTTTTTCTTTACACTATGTTCTTTTGTATTAAATATTTAATAGTTTCTTGAAAAGAGAAATGAGTGGCAGAGCCCAAGCCCCTTGGCCACTTCATCTCCCACTCGGCTAGAGTTCCTGTGCAGAAGTTGATATAAAACAAAGCTCCTCACTTCACAGCTGTGAAAACACAGATTGATGAGCTGCAGGCTTGCAATACCATACTTCTGCAATCTAAGGACACCTGGGGTAGGAGTAGGGGGCTATGAGGGGAGGGGCAGCCTTGGTTAAAATGCAGATTCCTGTCTTCCCCCACGCTCCAGAAATCAGGTTGGGGAGAGGGGCAGAGTTAGATTATCCGCGGCTTTAACAAGATTCCTGTGCAATGCTGATGCCAATTGATGTTTGAGAACTGAGCTGACAATGAGTGAGACCACCAGGAAGGACCCTGGTCTCCAGTCCCCCTGCTTACAGGCAGGAATTTCCAGGCCCACAAGAGCAGGAGTGCTTCCATCACACACACAAAGAGCAGCCAGGAAGAATGCATGAGGAGCACATCCCTTCCATTTACCCCTAGTCCAATCTCCAGCATCAGGAACCAATGCTGGTCAGGTCAAGAAGCCACTAGCTGAGTGTCTTGATAGCTATGAGGTCACAAAGGATAGGTCTGGGATGGGCTCAGGGTTTAGTTTCAAGCTCCAAACTATGGCAATACCAGAGGGAGAAGAATGAAGGCTCTGAAGAGACTGTCTGCCTGCCTCATCCTTACAGCCAAAGAGCCTCTACTCTTACCCCTAGGCCTTTTTGCTCACCAGTGCTCTGATGTCTGGGTCCCTTAAATAAGAATAGTTACACTTGCCCTAACCGGTTTGGCTCAGTGGATAGAGCGTCAGTCCACGGACTCAAGGGTCCCAGGTTCGAATCTGGTCAAGGGCATGTACCTTGGTTGCGGGCACATCCCCAGTAGGGAGTGTGCAGGAGGCAGCTGATCAATGTTTCTCTCTCATGGATGTTTCTAACTCTCTCTCCCTCTCCCTTCCTTTCTGTAAAAAAAAAAAAATAAATAAATAAATCAATAAAATATATTTAAAAAAATAAAAATCATCATTCTCCCCTTAAAAAAAAAAAAGAATAGCTACACTTACTAAGCATTTGTCAGGCCTCCTGCTGTGGGCTTTTGTGCATTAGGTTTTTTAATCTTTACAAAGGCTATTCCAATTCTAGAGGAGACTCAGAGGCTACATGACTAGACAAGGGCACAAAATGAAATCCCAGACTACCCTAGACCTCTCAGCTCTGCAGTAGACAAACACTAGGTTCTTTAGGTCCCCAAGGGGCTCCAGCTCAAGCCTACATTCCCTACAGAGTAGCCACTGGCACCAGAATCCACTTCTCTGAGCCCATCAGCTCACCTGCCAGCTGGGGATAACACCACTCAGCACAGGGGAAAAAGGGCAAGTAGAGGCAGGAATCAAAGCACTGAATATCTATAATAATAAAAGCATAATATGCCAATTAGACCAACATCATTCTGGCCGAAGCTGGGAAGCCTGGGTCCTGGGTGCCTGCCCTCTGATGGTCAGTGCACTCCAACAGGGGGAGCATTGCTCAGCCAGAAGCCCTGAGCTGGCTCATGGCTGGCGAGCACAGCGGTAGTGGTGGGAGCCTCTCCCACCCCCACAACAGCAGCACTAAAGATGTCCAACTGCTGGCTTAGACCTGCTCCCTGCCTAAGCTGTCAGTCAGACATCCCCTGAGGGCTCCTAGACTGCAAGAGGGCACAGGTGGGGCTGAGGGACACCCCTCCTCCCACCCCAGTGGACAAATTTCGTTCGCTGGGTCTCTAGTTTCAAAGATAATGCTAGGGCCACCTGCAACCCAAAGGCCAGGGCTCTGGCTGGCACCAAGCCTAGGAGAACTGTGCTTCCTCCAGCCGATCAGAAAGGAGAGGATAAAGGAAGTACACAGCTATATGTAGGACAAAGGGCAGGCAGGAAAGGGGAACAGGAGATGGAAAAGAGGGGTTTTGTATAGGCCCTGCCTTGTGGGGAGGGGGCACACACAAGGGAAGGGCTGAACAAGAGCATAAACCATCCATCTAGGTAAATTACCTTTCTGTACCCTTGATGACCATGGCAAATCAGCTCATAAGGTACTTCCTCACCTAACATGGCACCTAAGTCTCACAAAAAAAAAAAAAAGTTTGAGTTAGGAAGGGTGGATGTTGTCCTCCCCATATTACAGAGTGTAGAACTGCGAGTTTCCTGACTTGTCCCCAAAGTATGAACTTGCTTTCTGAGATCCCAGCCCTGTGCTCCTGTCAACCTATCATGAAAGTTGACGGTCATGGGCAAACTTGGTTATTGAGGGGTCTGTGTGCTAGCCACTGGTGAAGTGATGGAGAACAAGGCAGTCCCTATTCTCTGAGGGTTCACCTGTGACTGGTTAATCTTGACTGCCTGGGATCAATGAGCACTATCAGCTGTGGGCAGAAAGGATGCAGCTACAAACATATTTATATTCCCAGTTTGGCAATGACTGAAAATGCTCATCATCTCAACTATTTAACCCACATGTGTACTGTGGATACATAGAGTAGGTAAGATTGCCAAGGTTCCAGTCATGACACTAGTACCTGATGTGAAAGCTGACATGGGTGGTGGTAGGTTCAGTGCTAACCTTCCCTCCAGGACCCAATCTGTCCTCATCTCAGGCAAGGTCTGTAAGCCTTAGGTCCAGAGTCTTCCAGAGGGATTATGGCAAGGCCCAAGAAGAACAAGATGCAAGCACAAGTGAAAATTATGGAACAAATGCCCCTGTGGAAAGAGCACTGGGCTGGAAGTCAGGAAAACAACGTACTTTCCCAAGGTCAGCCTGCATCACTCAACTACACAACCAGCAGCTGAGTGGTGCAATGGTTAAATAAGGGCCAGTGCCTGCAGTCCAGGCTCTGCTACTTCTACCTTGGTGGCCTGGGTTTCTGTAAATAGGAATGTTTCTAAACTAATGGATTGTAGAATTAAATGACTGGATCATTTAAAGTGCTTGAAAAAGTGCCTCCCACTTAGTAAGCACTCAATACTTAGCTATTATTTCCCAAGTTTATAGATGTTGCCAATATCTCATTCCACCCCTATTATGTACCTAGTCCTGGATGTCTGCTTAGTGCCCCCATCTCTCCCAGCTCATCAGTAAGGCAGAGTAGTGGAAGGGTGGGCCGGTTTTCAGGAAATTTAGAGCATTTCCTGGCAACACCTCCATTTGGAGAGGCCTTCTTAGGATGTGTCAATGGCTGGCCCAGTGTGGATCGGGGAAGTGGGGGAGGAAAGGGAAGAGAGCTGAAGGCTTGTGTCTAGAGGACCAGGAGCGACAATGGGTCTGCCCTGCCTTGGAGCTTGTTCTGCCAGGCAAAGTCCTCTTTTAGTCTATATGCCTGCAGCACTGCCACTCAAAGGGGCTCCTGTTTCTTTCTCCTGGCAGGAACAAGGTGGAATGAAGTGAGACCTAGCATGGGCATCACAATCCCCTTGATGCCACTTGGGAGACTTTGGCTAAGAGACTATCTCAGTTTCCTATAAAATGAGAAGCAACCAGATGGCTTCCAAAGCTCCTTTGGATTCTGGTGGATCTCAGGAGCTGCTACCTCAAAGGGGAAATGCCAGTGATGATTCAAGTCAGGAGGGTCCAGAAGGCCTGGAATGTCAGAGAATATCCTAGAGCAGCTACACGTCAAGCTGCAGCCAATGGGGAACTTTTGCAGCCTGGCATTCCCAAGCTGCCAATGTTCTCCTCATACCCCTTTTCCCATGCTCGGCAAGAGGGCCTCCCATGCAATGGACAAACTGCTGTGTCCTGAAGAGAAAGGCCAACAGAGTCAAATATCTTTTTGAAAAGTTATGAAGCTACTACTGAGCCCTTAGTATTATTTGTCACTATGCTAAGTGCCTCCCTTGCAATATCCGACCTAATAGAAAGACTGGTGCTTATCTTTTTACTCTTTTTCTCTTCTTAGTTATGCTTTAAAGGGGGAGGTGGGGAGAGAAGTGGCTCAGCCAGTTTTTAACTCTGACTCTGGGCAGCTCCCTTAATCTCCATAAGCCTATGGAGAACTTTCTCCACAAAAGGGAGCCTACTACTAGCCACCTCAAGGGCTCTAGTGAGATATGAATAAAGAAGTGTTTTTGTAAACTCTACTTAGGTTCTGAGGGTTATCCCAAAGGTAGTACCAACTCTTTCAACCCAAGGGCTTGATGAATAAGATTAGACCCCATGGGGAAAAAAAAAATCAAAGGATGGTGTCTGAGAATCCTCAGGTCTCCCCACCATCTGGGACAAATGTCCCACCTCAGGGCAAAAGTGCAAAAACCAAGTCACCTTCTTGTTCTGGGAGCAGGCCCCTCCCAGAGTGTGGAAACTGTTCTGCTGGGTGCAGCAGTGACTGGAGGGAAGACCACCTTCCCCGGATCCACCAGTCTTCAAAACCCCAACCATTAGTGAGCGGGCCCTCAGTACCTGAAGGCTAATTCAAGGTCTGCTGTTCATCCTCAGCCCTTATATGAAGGGGTAAGGGGTAGGCAGCAGCAAGCTAGTGATACCTAGAAGGTAACTCTATTTTACAGGCTGAAAAACTAAGGCACAGATTTGGGTGGAGGGTGGGGTGGTGAAGCCAGGCTCCCACAAATCTCAGACCTGCTAAGGAATGAGGTTCTTGCCACAAAAGTGCCCTGGTGTAAAGTGCATGTGTCCATGCACCAGGGGGCAGGACCGTTGGACAAACTATCATTTAGAGATTTTTAGTCCCAACCTCACCCAGGCCAACCCATGTCCCTTTCTGCAGCCATGCTGGTCCAGCTGGTCTTTTCCCCACTGCTGGCAAGCCTCTACCGGAACGTCTGGTGGACTTAGGTGCAACCCAGGACAAACCCATGTGGAGGCCTTTGCCCACCTCCACTGGTTTCTTCTTTGTACCTGGGCTACTTGCAAACCCAAGAGTAAGCTCTTGGAAGGCAGCTGAATGTGATGGGAAGGGCACTGAGCTGGGCATCAGGAGAGGAGTGCTTGTTTTAAACACTGCACCCCAGGAGGCAGCCTCTGTCAGGAGCTTTCCCAAGGTGAGCCTGCTTCCCTCAGCAAAGTGGTGTATGTGAGGGCATGGGCACCCGGGACACGTGAATTCTGGACTGGGCTCAGTGGTCTCAGATCAGTAAGAGCCTGCAAGAGGGAGTGAAGGAGCAGAGTCCTCACAGGCAGCAGAGCTGGAGTGTGCATGCCTGCACTCCTAGTAAAGTAGCACTGGCCAGCTCCTTAATCTTTCTTAGGAAAGCACTACTTTTTCCCCCAAGGCTGCTTTAAGGGTTACAAGATAAGTGCCTTTGGAAGCCTGTGTTTCCTCACCTGAGGACATGCTTATGTAGAGAGAGGAAAGGAGAGAAGAAACATTGGTTGGTCGCTTTCCTTATGTTTCCCAATCAGGGATTAAACCCGCAATCCAGGTTATGTGCCCTGACTGGGAATTGAACCAGTAACCTTTTGGTTATGAGTCTACGTTCAACCAACCGAGCCATTCTGGCTGGGCAGCATGTTTCTAAGCAGGGAAAAAAATATATAGCTCACAAAGTATGATCCCATATTTATAAAATATGTGTGTACATATACATGTGTGTGTATGCACACACGCACGTTCTAGAAATGTGCTAATACAGTAGTCACTAGCACATGTGGATACTGAGCACTTGTAATGTGGCTAGTCAGAACTGAGAAGTGCTTTAAGTTTAAAAGACACTAGATTTTAAAGACTTGTTACAAAGAATATAAATACAGGAGTCCTGGTGCACAAAATTTCTGCATGTATAGGGTCCCTAGGCCTGGCTGGTGATCAGGGCCTATCTGTAGGGCAACCGGCAGGGCGATAGGGGCCCTTGCTCACACCCACCTTGGCCTGGCGCTGCCCACTCGCAGGCCCTGCCCCCTGCCGCCACCTCCAATCACCCTCTGTGGGGCAACTGGTGGGGCCATTGAGGCCCCCACTCGCACTGCCTTGGCTGCCCGCTCACCTGCTCCACCATCCCAGCACAGTCCAGCTCTCATCGGGACCCATTGGGGCCGGCAGTGCCTCCACTGCCGCCCACTGCCAGCTCTGCATCACCAACACCCGCATGTTCCGCGCCGCCCCCTGGTGGTCAGTACACGTCTAACTCCCAGTCAGTTGAACTCACCAGTGGGGACAATTTGCATAGTAGCCTTTTATTATATAGGATTTCACTAGTATTTTTTTATTTATTATATGTTGAAATAGTATCTTGGGTTATATATAAATGGATTTCACCTGCCTTTACTTTTTAAAATATGGCTACCAAAAAATTTAAGATTATATATGTGGCTTGCACTGTATTTCTATTATGCAGCACTGGTCTAAAAGGATGATATGGTTGCTTCACAGTATTAATGGTAGTTGGTGGGACAGATTATAGAAATTTGTTTCCTTTGCTGAAACATATTTGGACATCTTCTACAATGAATTGGTGTTTAGTAAGTTGAAAAGATTTCCCCTTTGCAAGAAGTTAAAAGGCCCCACACACAATAGTGTTTCCCACCCTGCTTTGGTAACCCAGAGCCACCCTCCTAACCCCTCACATTGGCCTGGAGGCCATGCCCGAGAAACCACAAGGTCAGCATGGCTCTTTCCAACAGGCTGCAAGGGCCTGGCTCATACCCACTCAGCGTGGTCAAAAGACCAGAGCTGGGACCTCCAGGCTGGGCCACCAGGGGCAGAGATTCC
>NW_006292696.1:4641972-4646212 GCF_000327345.1 Myotis davidii | reverse complement strand
CCTGCTGTCAAAGGTTTGTGAGGGACTTTTCTGGTTGGGGTTTGTATATTTCTGTAGTCTGGGAGAACGCGAAGCCAGATAGATGACAAGTAAGGCAAGAATTCTAGAGGCAGCCTGCTATTGGCTGGAATTCCAGCTACTTACCAACTACTGCTCAGCCTTGAGCAAATTACTGAACCTCTCTGAACTCCTGGATGAGCAACTGCACCCAGGATCACACAAGTTATGAAAAATGAAGACCAGTCAGAAGAAATGAGGGAGCGGGGCTGCAATCAGAAGCTGGGTCCCTACACTCTCATCTCAGGCAGCTTGCTCTGACCACTCAATCCCCCAGCCTGCCCACCCTGAATATCTTACTTGAAATAAAAAAGCCAGCACACTTTCTGACAAGAAGTCAGGAATAGAAAACTATGACATAAAAAGGCCAGGTCAAGCTCATTATTCACGCCCAGGTTCCACCATCCTTGCTCCAGCTCCTGCTGGTGCACCCATGCTATTCACTCATCACCTCACTCCACCTCCATGCTGGGGCATGGAGCCTGGGACAGGCCAGGGGAAGTTGGTCCAGGCAAGGAAACACCAACTTCCTTAGCTCTGGGGCCAAGAAACTGAGAACCTGGAGAATAAACATCTGCCTGCCTCAGGCCACCCTTCTGATTAATGGGCACAGTTCGACAAACTAAGCTTCTGGACAGTTTAAGAAGAGAGGAATTAAGAAATAGCAACTAGAACACTTCCTCTTCAAGTGGCCTAGCCTGGGGGGGGGGCTTAAAAAAAAAAAATCAGCCCCAAGCCACTATGCCATTATCCATTCCTTTCATCTCTTTCCTGGACTACTGCAGAAGCCTCCAATGAGATCCCCGTTTTCAACCTGGCCTCCTGCTGCCCCGACCCCAGTTCAATCTCAACGGAACAGAGTAATCCTGAAGAAACAAGATCATGCCACCTCTCTCACTGTTTTCAGAACAGGACACAAACTTCCTCAGCTGGCCTCCAAAAGCCTCTTGCTTTTCTGCTTTTTTGAGCCCCTCTCCTCTCTCTCATAAGGCCTCTACGTTTCTTGGAGACGTCTAAACTCATTACCACCTAGTACTTGATGTCCCTCTAGGCTAGAATGCTCATCACCAGGCTACCTATCAATGCCATCTTGGCTCACTCTTACGAGGCATTATTCCCTGACACCTTGATAGAAGCTGCCCCAGTCAAACCTGCCCACCCCAACACGTTTCTATTACAATGCCTTTCTTTCACAAAGCACTTACCACTATCAGACACTGCCATGTAGCATTAAAGGGGGCTGCAAATGAACACTTCTCCTATGGAAAGGCAGGACCCATGTCCCCTTGCCTTCACTCTGCAGAATCTGTAACCTCTATCAACATAATATGGTAAAGGTGATGCTGTGCCAGTGTGCAGGCCCAGGACCTCAGGATACTGACAGCATTTACTCCCTGTCTCTTGGAACGCCCTCTGAGAGCTCTAAGCCATATGTAGTCTACCACGCTAACCCATCATGCTGGAGAGGGCACTCCAGTTCCAGCTGAAGTCAGCCTTCAGCCACCTCTGCCAAGGTACCAGACATGTGAGTGAAGCTGTGTGGACCTTACAGATCAGGACAGCTGCCACCTTTACCACTGCTATGTAGAAAGAATCACTTGGCTGAGCCCTGTCCAAATGCTGACCCACAAATCAGTGAATGAAATGGTTGTACTAACTTTTGGGGTGATTTGCTTGGCAGTGATAAGCAGAACTGCCTTGTTGGTTTACTGCATCTCCCCATTAGAATGTAAACTATGAGGGCAGGCTCCTTCAGTCTTGTTCCCCTCAGAATCCCATGGTCTAACACTTAGTAGGTAATTTAATAAATGTGAGATGAATGACTTTCACTTTGGTGGCAGTCAAGTTCCTTCCTTTCACACAAAGGGTAAGCTCAAGCCCTGGTGGTTCTCTAGATAAGCCTGAGGTCTCTGAATTCTCAGTTTCTTGGGATGGGTCAACTTCCCTTCTACTGAGACAGTTAATACTTGGACTCTGGCCTCCTCCCATCCTAGTTCTAAACCTCAGGGCCAGAAGGTGGGGCTCAGCAACCACCCACCTTAACCATGTACAGGGTATGTCTGAATCTTCTCAATAGTATTCCTGCTCAGAGATGAGCCACCCCTGTCTCCACACTTCTAAGGGCACCCACAACCTTTTGGGGCAGCCCATCTTAGCCCAGCATTTTCTAGAAGCCCATGTCAGAATGCCCCATGCCTAGGTAGAAGAATCCCATAGCCTTGGCCAAACTCTTGGGGATGACACTCAAAGCCAGTGCAATTGGGGGGGGAAATCAATCTCCGTTAGATGAAACTTTTCTCACCAACTGCAGTCTTGATCTTCAATTTGACATACCAACCTTAATTCTAGTGTGAAAGGACCTTGAAAGGTCTGGCTCAACCACCTTCATTTTCAGTAAAGGGAAAGGAAGTCCAAAAATTTTCAGTAAGTGATCACCCGATGTATCTTAGCAAGTGAGTCAAACATCTGGGTCTAGAAGGCTGGTCTCCAGTTTTCCTGCCCAGATTCTCCACTCCTCCCTCCCCACTTCCCCTTACAGGGCCCACACCAACAATTGTGAGGAGCAGCCCTGCCTTGGAGAAGCCTCTTTCCAGTGATTGTGGTCCCCAGAGAAAATGTAATGCTCCAATTAGTTCCAATGCTCCGAAAGCAGGACCATAATGCCCAAGGCTTCTAGCCAGGGTCTTTCCCCTTTCTAGCCCAAGACTCTATAACATCTGCCTTAGCTGGTCTCATATCTAACAGGGTGACTGAGCTGGAAGGGACCTTAAAGACTGAGATCAAAGACTGTACCCATTTCACAGATGGGTGAAGGGAACAGTGACTCATTGGGGCCGTACATAACCGTTTCCCTTACAGCTCCAACCCTTAGCTCTCAGACAGCTTTTTACTGCTAGAACCTTAGGCCCACAATGCCCAGAGGTGTCCTGTCTCTCCATCACATTTATTCTCCCTCAAAGAGGTAGTTATGGAGTTTGCTCTAGAACTGCAATTCCTTTCTTAGGCCTTAAAGTCTTCCCTACCCTCTCCTCCCAAACTCTTCTCCCAGAGTATGCTCCTCAGCTCCTAGGCTGGACACTGTCCTCTCTCCTTTGTACAATAAAACACAGAAAGTCTGAGCCCATAGGCCTCACACTGGCATCCTTGTCTAAAGGTAGGCTGCGTCAGACAGAGGCCGTTCGATCAGGTCATCTCATTTTTTTCTGTAACAGCTTTATTAATATACTGTGCTACTCACCCATTTAAAGTATACAACTCAATGTTTTTGCTGTATTTGGGGGGGGGGGGTATGTTTAGAGTTTGGCTTTTTAAAGAAAAACTGAAAATCTCTAGGTTTCCAGATGCATTTTCTTAATTTTAAAATATAGGTGGTCACTTTAAACTGTTTTTAATGCAAGGTCAAAATCTGTCAGTAGGCTGGACTGGACCTGTGGAGATAAGATGTAAGCTGCCCATTTGTGACTTCCAGGATATAAACCAAATCAAGCTGACATATGGTGACAGGAGATTTAACTCTGGGTAGTAGGCACATGAAACAATATACAAATCTTGTAACACACCTGAAATCTACATGTTCATGTTGACCAATGGCACCCCAATAAATAAATAAAAACCAACCACGGAAGGAATGTGTCTTGTTTATCCCTGAATTCTGGGGCCTGACACCTAACTCAATATTTTCTAAATGAGCAAGTGTAGGAAATTACTTGGCAAATTTGCAGCTGCAGGGCCACCCAAATTGTTCAAATATTATCACCACATCAGAAAATTCAGTATCTCCTGTGGCAGCTGAATACATTTGGGGGGGATTTTTTTCAAAGTTACTACTTGGCCAGAGCCAAAAACTACTAATGTTCTACCTCCCACAAGGGCTTCACCCATAGGGCTACATGAGGTCTACTCAAATGCTTTATTTCAGAACAGGCATTTCTACCAACCCCAAGCTTTGATTCTCTGGACAAAATAACCCTAGTTCCCTGAACCGTTCCCTCCTCACAGAAATGTTCATGTGTCCCAGTGAGCCACCCCCTCTGTGTATTCCTGATTTCCTGTCTCCCTCCCACATTCCCTAGAAGTAGCACCGGGCTCCCACACCCAACCTTGCTCTCACCATATCTAAGTTCCACCCCCTACACTTGGCTCCACTTCAGGCAAAACTCAAGCTACTATTCTCCATGCAATT
>NW_006292696.1:4639600-4641938 GCF_000327345.1 Myotis davidii | reverse complement strand
CATATAGCTGTTAATATATATACAGAAGAAAAGCAGAGACACAACCCAAAGTGGCAGAAAGACACCAAAGATGGAATGGGAGGGTTTCCATACAAAGCACCGAGCCCATCTCTCACTGACATTGTATCACGGGGCATTCCTAAGCACCGCATTGTGGGCTCCCCACTGCAGGACTGTACCCCCCAGTGATTCTTCAATTCCCCTCCACTACAGATTGCATGAAGCCCAGGGCAGGGTCAGAAGAGCTGGCTCTAAGAAGCAGCATGGGCTGCCTTCCTGGATAGGCTCAGGACCACACAGAAAGAATCATCAGGCAGAGGACCCAGGAAGCCAGGGAAGTTGGCTTTAGCACCTATATTTGTTAGCAAATTGAAGACCCGGGTCAAATTCAGGTCTCAAAAGAAAACCATCAATACTCTTACAATTATCGCTTTTTATTTATTTTTTTGCCAGACTCCAGCTAAGCACTCATATTCACCTAACTCACTTTCAACAATGATCCCACTATGTGGGCAACTATATATAACTCCATTTACTGAAGCCCAGAAGTTACACCAAGGGCACTCAGCTGGT
Source organism: Myotis davidii (assembly GCF_000327345.1). NCBI lineage: Eukaryota > Metazoa > Chordata > Mammalia > Chiroptera > Vespertilionidae > Myotis > Myotis davidii. The sequence goes on along the minus strand of NW_006292696.1, from coordinate 4,641,365 downwards.
AAATGGCTGGGTTAACTGAAACTGTGGTTGACTGAGTTTAAAGTTCATGTTCAACTACCCCATTCTGCTTTCTCCTCCAGAGGTGGAGTGAAAATAGAACTGGAGTGGGAGCCAAGAGACTTGGGTCCAAGTCTCAGCCTTGCTTTGAATTGACTGATTTTGAACAAATCCTATTTCCTTTCTGGGCCTTTAGTACCTAAACTGTGAGAGGTTTAGATTCAATGATCTCCAGGGTCCCTTCCAGCTCTATATTCCTTCTCTGAAAGGAGGGGAAGGAAACCCAAGCCCCTTGAGGGCACAGCAATAGGAACAGAGTTGACAACTGGACACGGGGCTGCAGAAGCCTAACTCTCTATACTTTCTCAGGAAATCACTACAACAGCTGAAGTCAGCTTAGGGGAGGTGGCTCTGATGGAAGGAAACCTGGTACACGCTGCTACCTGTGTAAGAACCTGCAGGACCAAATTGCAGTGACTGGTAGTAGGCAGCCTGGATGCAGAGTCCTGCCACACGGGTGCCTCCCCTGGTGGAGGTGGGAACTGCCACCTGGAAGCCTGTCTCCCTGCCACTGCTTCCAAGGCCACCACCTCTTCCTGCCTAGCTAGCCCTCTACAGCAGACACAAGCAGACTGGAGGCTCGAACCTCAAGCATGAGCTCAGCCTAGGCCAGTCCTTCAACTGTGCTTCTTCCAGCAACTGAGGTGAATTACAGCTAATCTGGCCTTCTGAAAGGTCAGAGAAATCCCATAAACCAGAGCCGCTCCATACACCCCTTAAGGATGACAGCTGATAATCGCCCAAGAACTACAATTCAGGATGACTTAGAAGCCTGTTCCCTTTTATAATCTGGGAACATTGCCCCATAGGATCAGGAAGGAAACTCCAAGCCATCTTAATTCTTAAATTAAGAGGCTCTGCCACATGGCCAGAGTAATCTTTCAAAAGAAAATATCTGACTATGCCACTTAAAAATCTTCAATGACTCTCAACTACCTTCCTATTCAAATCAGAATTCACCTTCCCAATCATCTAATTACAACCACAGGGAATTACTCAGTTCTCTGAACCCCAGGACCTTTTCTCTACCAAGAATGAGCTCTCCTACCAGGCCTTTTCTCAGGTAACTCCTACCCATTCTTCCCATTTCAGCTTAGTCATTGCTTCCTCCAGGAAGACTTCTCTGACCTATATTGGTTGGGTGCCCCTCCTGCACTCCCAAGAGCCCCAAACCTTTCTTACACAGTACCTTCCATACTGGATCGTGTGTGCATGTTCCTTGCCAACACAGACTTTTATTATTCACTGTGGCATCTGTATGCGACTCAAAATGTGCTGAATGCTGCTGTTAAAGTGTGAGATTCATCTATTCATTCCCTAATTAAATGTTCACCAAGCTGCCTACTATTGTGCCTGGTATGTTGTAGGTGCTGAGAATACAGCAGTGGTCACATACCAAAGTCTCCGACCCAATGGTGATAATAGCTAAGAAGGAAGATGAAGCAGGATAAGAGAGATGGGGCTGTGGAGTAAGACGTGGCAGTGTGTTATTTTATACTAGAGGCCCGGTGCACAAAAACTTGTGCACTCGGGGGCGGGGTAGGGGAGGGGGTCCCTCAGCCTGGCCTGTGCCCTCTCGCAGTCTGGGACCCCTTGGGAGATAACGACCTGCTGGCTTAGGCCTGCTCCCAGGTGGCAGAGGGCAGGCCCCATCCCTAGGTGCAGCCCCAGGTTGGGCTCAGAGCAGGGCCGATTGGGGCGTTGGGGC